>NW_016909567.1:39956-145526 GCF_001483705.2 Eufriesea mexicana | reverse complement strand
CACGACGCTTACACAGATTCAGTACACTCCTGTAATACCTTCTTTCTACGTTCAACAAAGGATGAATGTATGAATAATTGATAACAATAGTAATAATTCGCAAACACTGTCTGCCTCTAAGCAAGAGTCGAATAGGACTAAATCTTGGACTCCACCTTCTGTCACTCGCTCAGAACTGTTCCTCGTTACTCGCTGTCTTAAGGAATCGTGTAGAAAGCCTACGCGAGGATCGTGGGCGTCGCGACGCCGACTATCAGCAGCGTTGGTTCCTCGAACTCGGACTAGTGGTCTGATTTAAATTTATTTACATTTGTCCCTTTTCTACGGGACGCTTCCTGCGCGCCGCTATGAACCCGACGGCGCTATTGATTTCGTCCTCACTCACCAACCACCTACACACCCCTTTCCAGCGACTCTGCGAGTACATCCCTTCGCCACCCAGCCACCCAAGAGCACCGCGCCACCCTTTAGCCGCGGAAATTCGCTGTTACGAAATTCATCGATTCGTCCTTTCTGCTAGTTATCGAGAGCCGACAGCGACGTCGAACGCCGCTCCCGGGTCGCTTGTTTGTCGGTGGAACAGAAAGAATTACTGCAAATGAAGATGGATAAATCGGTTTCCCTTTCGCGTGACTTTTGTCGGAATTTCCTACGATCCGCGACGCGAAAGGGGAATCTCGGTGTATGAAGAAGTTTGATTAAACAGCCGGGGTTGTCCGAGTTTGTAGCCCGGTTTGATCGTTGTATACTGCGAGCTTTTTGAAGAGCGAATGGTTTCTTGTCGGTAGTTGAAGAAACTTTTGGTAGTCACTTGTTGGCCCATTGTGTGGCAAGTTGTCTGTGGAATTTGCGCTGTGGATTTGTTGTATGGATTCGGAAATTGTGTTCCGTTGTGCTTCGGTTGCACGATGTTTAAATTTAAATACAATTACCGGGGAAGTTCGGGAATATAGTAATCTTTTGCGAATTTTTCTAATGGAACGAGGAGATCAATTTAAATCTGTGCATTTGAAAAGATGAAGGATATATAAAAATTCGCAAATTATTACTCTGTTTCCTAGCTTTTGATGGTAGGTGTAATAATTTTGATTTTTAGATCTTTCCATAAACAAATATTTCGATTTCTCTGGATATTTTGGAAGATTCATATGTTTCATCTTTTTCTTAAGATAGCGTCCGGAACGTCATTTGTGAAATGTAAAGTTTATAGTAATCTCGCGTTCTACAGTGTTTCCTGCAGTTACGCAACTGAAAATTTCAGTGGAATAAATAATGTATTTTCTCGAGACACCTGTTCCTAGAGTCTAGAGGAAAAGAGGGATCGATATTCTCTGTCAGGTAGCATAAGTCCAGGATATAATTATCGTTCATTTACCATGTCGGATGTAGACAACAGATGGTTAAGCGGGGATGAAAAATTCATAGCGGAGAGTAAAAGAATATCGGTGTTATAGTCGCGGCATTAGGCGAATCTTATTCTCCCGTGATTCGTGCCACTCTCTAACAAGTTTCCATCGTCGTGGGGCGCAATAAAATTCGGAAACGAGGCATGTTAAAATTTTGCTCAAAGACGCCATTCCGAATTTCGATAATCGTCCAAATAATTCCATTAAAGCTCCAATGAAATCGCGGTTGGAACCAAAGGGAGGAGCAGAGAAATAATTCCCTCGGGGGTCCCGGAAAGCTCTTTGCTTTTAAGTCGAAGGAACGAGGCGAAATAAACAACGAAGATGGAGGGAAAAGGAAAGTACATGGACCGGAACGACGATCCTTCGGAATAGAGAATACACTTCGAACTCGTAGCGGAATTCCTGACATTTCTGACCCAGTAAGAAATTAATCATCAGCGAACAACAAAAGAGGCCATCCCTCACGTCCGGCCGGCACAAAGAGAGTGAAATTTACATGGAAATAAAGTGGAGTTGCCCGTTGAAATTAAAAGAACGAGCCCCCTGTAATGCTATGGACGTCGTGGAACACGCGAAATAATCGTGGAACGGCGAACGAAAGAGGTTTATCTGCAAAATCGGCCGATCTTTCGCAGTTGTTTGCGAGAACAAAGGAATTGTACGGTGGACGGTTTAGAAATTTCGAGGCGAAAGTCTCCATTGAGATGGAAATATCCAGGCGGCGGTGCTATTCAAAATTTAGTATCGGAACTCTTCCGAAATTACATTTTATAGAGGCAATTCGTTCTGCGCCGCACCGGGATTGGCTTGCATTAATAATGCCTTTATGGGGCGCACCGGGTCACCCCGAAGTCAGCAGTCTGCGTCGATTTTTCACGATAACGTGTGCAACCCGCTCTCTGTGAAAGCATCATCGAACCCTCCACTTCTGCGTCTTGAATTTTCGATCGGGATCCATCGCGTTCGCGATACGGTGTCTGATCCTTCGACAGGTAGAGCACTCTAGGACATGGTTTCGCGGTTCTGTTACCATCCAATGCTCCTCGGTTTAGGCTTGTTTGCAGAGTGTCCTGGAGATCACATGGAATTGCGTTCACGTTTGCGTCCTATTTTTTCGTTGATTTTATCGTGATCCTAGATGACTATAATTGGATATATCGTTCGCTAATTTTATCCAATCGATGGAATCACAGAGTCTCAAGTTCAAATTCTTGCAGGAGTATTGGTTAAATTTTCTACATGAATTGTATTAATGGCTCTATAAATACAGTTTTATGAATAATTTCTTCGAAAAAGGTAGTTTTATCGATCATCCTGGAGATCAAGTTACAAAAAGAGTAACTCGTTGCTTCAATAAAGATGATGTTCTAAATGTAGAATAAAAATCCGCGTCTTTTTAAATAGTAACGATAAAATTTTTAGTAGCGATTCGAGTAGTAACGCCAAAATCAATACCTTGTCTAATTTCTTCGGTAAAAAAGATATCGATTTTGGAGAGCTCCAGGATTAAATAAGAGAGTTGCAGGGTTAAAATAAAAATCCCAGGTTTGTAAGGTTGTACTTTTTCAGGTAATTTCTTCAAAGAAAATATATAGTTTTATCCAACAATTCGGAGAATGAGCAATAGGAATAGTAATTCAGCATTTCTTTGAAGCTGAGATCAAAGAAGTAGAATAAAAATTCGGAATAATGACCTGAATAGGAACAACGCTAGCTTGTTTGCATGAGCCTGCACCCTCGATTATAGATTCAGTATTCTATCTTCCATGGTAATTTCCACAGCCAGGATAGCTGTCGCTCAAAATAATCGCACGATGATGAACGTAAAACAGGAGTTCGTTACATATTTTATAAAAATTTTTGCAGAAGCTAAAATCCACGTGCACTTGCTCGATGATTGACCGTAACGATACATAATTTGCGACACACGGCAATGTGTCGGCGAAATATACAAACGTTCCTCGCAACGAACATTCACGAACACACTGGTAAGAAGGTAATTTAATTAAACGGTACCTATGGATTTCGGCTTTCAAATTTTAAATTAATGCCTGCCAACGAGAAATCGAAACTTTGGCGTAATACTAGAATGAGCAACAACACGCAATAAGTAATAATTAATGGTAATTTCATGAGCGACCGCAATTGCTGCCACCGCAAGTGGAATTGTTTCATGGGGTCCGCAACTTCGTCTACGTTATCCTCTATGGAATCGAATTTAGCTGTAGAGAAATGTTTTCCAGATCTATATATTGTCGAAGCTTTTACAATCGTGTTACGTATTTCAGCTGGAAATTATTTATTTTCGAGGGAACTTGTTGGTTTTCGAAGTTGGGAGAACTATCCCAGAAGAATTGGAAATTTATACTAATACTTTAAATATGTATAGTGCTATGTCGAATATTCTAATTTTTCATTCCGTGTTGCAATGAACTGTACAATTATATTTAAGTTTGAAGTTGTGAAAATTCTTCCTATTAAGATTCCATTAAATTGCATAATTTTCTTGAGGAGTTAACATTTATTTTTATCCATTCTTTTCCTTTATTTTCTCTAATGAATACGTAAGTCATTTACTTTGTAACCCAGTTAGCGAATATTTTAGGATTTTTCGAAATTGTGACATTTGGTGTGTTTACAATCGTAAATATGACGTCCATCGTATGAGTCGTGATCAACTTCGCATAGTCAAGAAAACAATATTGTAATAATATAACAGGAATTCTTCAGATCTGACTACTGTTTATTCCACTTCTCGTCTTTATTTATTTCTTCAATACAATCCAGGTACATAACGAAATCAAGAAATTTACGAGAATGAAATAATTGTGCCAGTGATTATGAAAGTGAAAGAATTCATGTAAAAAATTCTGAAGAAACGAGCTTATCGCTCATTTCGGCTTGCACTTGGTTGCATAATTAATTTTCAGAATTTATAACACATTTGAGACACGAAACTTTCGATATTTCGAAAAGAAACGTGTACGACTTAGGCCGCTTTCACTTGGTCTCCTGACACGTTCGCATAACTTCGTTTCTTCATAACTCATCCGTACAATTTTCTTCGTCCACCAACTCTCTGCGTATAATCGACAAACAGTGCATTATCGACTTCCTCTATTTTATCCTAGTGACCTATACTCTGCGATGCCACCTGTGCAATCAAATATGGATATTAACTCTCTCATCCTTCTCTCCATTCGATACCACCTCTCCTTATTAACGGAAATAAATAGCAAACAAATAAAAGACGACAAATAAAAGCTGAAATAACGAGTTTCAACTCCCGATTAAACTTTTGAAGCAACTATCAATTCCTCTCTTCTAAGCTCTCGAACAGCTTTTCCCAATTCGCAAAAGCTGTAATAGCGTGACGCGATCATACGTCAACGGAGAACTCATAAATTAAAGCCGCTGCCAGAAGAGGGAACATTTTCCCACGGACAACGGGTAATTTCTCGAACATGTCGACCGGTTGACCGGTCGCAAACTTTCTCCCATTGAGTGCGAAAGTTAAAGCGGCCTTTTAACTCGGACGCACGTTAACGCTGGGAAAAAGGGAATCGCAATGATCTCGAATTAAAATCGATGCTAGGAATTAATTTATCGCGTCGTTCACTCTACGTCATCGTATGTCTTTTCTTTGATCCTTACGCGGGTGATTGGTCACTTGAATACTCGTTTGTGCAATTCCTCGCTTCGTTTTTTTATTCCTTGGACGATCTTATGTTTCTGACAAATTTAGGATCGTGATTTGTCGAGGTGTGCAGAGATTTCTCGTAGTTGGACGTTTAATAAAAATATGAAGATTCGATTTTGATAAAGTAGATCCAAAATGGCCCCCTTCCTATCTTTGTTGACCCCTGATGGAATCGCCAGGTAGTGCGTCGACCGATCGCAGTCCGTCTTTGATTTGCATTCTACAGGAAAAGTATAGAATAATGCACTAAAGACCAAACATTGTACACGAGCAGGAAGAGTATGGAGAAGCATGTCAGAGTTTCGGTAGTATTTTAATTAAATCAATCGGTGAATCATGAATAATCTTCTGCAATTTTTGGAAATTCATTTAACGTATTGTTTAATACGTGGATGATAGGAAGACTGTGCTGCATATTCTCTTAATTAATTCTGGATATGTATATAATAAATGGAAAAGTGTTCAGTTCAGGGTGGTCTCCGTCGTGGAAAGTACAGTGTTCCTAAAGGATGGTATATTTCTAAGATGAAGTAGCACGCGAGACAGCTGTTGAGGAATAGGCTGCTGAAATGTTTCTCGTTGACGATTTGTCGTAACACCCACTCACGTCCGCGGTTTAGGAAAGGGTAAAGGGTTCCTCGAACATTAAGGCTGCAAGCTCGTAGATACGATACATCGAGATTAGAACGAATGGTTCCACGTTTTGAAACCTCGCTTGATCGAAACGGAAGGAACAATGGGTGTGCAAACAATCGAGAAATATAGGATCGCAATCAGCGTGGAAAAATCACTCGACAGATGAACCGATATAACTTCATTTCGGTAAATGGAATTTTATTTAAAAATAACTGGAACACTGGGACTGTTCCAGGACAAGAGCAGTTGTCTCTGAAAATTCGCGCGATACACTGGAGTGCAGATATGAAGTAGCTGCACTCGAAATTAGCCTGTAATGACGAGAAACTGTATATATAAATTCGATGAACATGTTCAGGGAAGCAATTGTTAAGTAATTCACATCACAAGCGTGATCTTTATTACGATAAATGGGATAATACTTAAAAATAATTGAGAAAAATGAGAGCAAATCTGTACTGTGTTTTCTGCGACAAGTGCAATTATTTGAAAACTAACATGGCCGCTAGCGTTTACGTCTTACCGGCTGAGAAATCGTATTGCAAAATTGGATCGAAACTACACGATGTTTCTTACAACACGAACAATTGTCTGAAAGCTCGTATGATACCCAGAAACGAAATTTCTCTACCACTGTATGGCTTCAATGACACGATTGGACTCGGAATTACACGGTAATCAGGAGCTGTAATATACAAATGACTCTGTGAACACGTTCAGGGGGACAACTGTAAAATAATTCCCGTCACGAATGCAATTGTTTTAACGCGCTATCAACCGAGATAGAGTCCCAGCGTGCTGGAAGCAAGACCGAAATGGCCTCTTTGGCGATATCATAAAAATTGGCATGGCGGCCGTAAAAAGTCCCTGGTATACACGTACCACGCACACGTAGCCAGCTGTAATGTGTCCCAGAGGCGTGACACCGGCTTACGGTGTTACACCGTGTGTCAGCCTGGTCACCGTGGCTCTCCTGTATTAAACTTTACTTGGACCGAACCCGTTTAACGGCAAGATTCATTCCGCGAGGTTGCAACGAAAAGCACCTCCGGGGATTTAATTGTGAGTCGGTGAGTTATGACATGTAAGGTGTTGTGGAAGGTCCTGGAAATGTTGTTCAGCTGAATGCTAGGTAGATGGAGACACGTTTGCGTGCATTTCAGAGCCGGGTACTTGTTTAACGGCACTGAAACAGTGTTCCTCGAATTTCATCGTGATCCTCTTTTGTGATTGTCAAACAATCCGCTACCCACTTCCCTTCATCCCTTTGTATGGGGTACAGAAGATTTAATAAGATTTAATAAGAGAAGAAATACTGTGGTAAAGAGAATAAACCATCATGGTTACAATGAAATAAATAGATATTAGAAATTGACAGATGAGAATAACCAGAGGTGTCACCCTTCTCCTTTAATTCTGTTTCATTCGAGGTAATAACAAATAGGGGTAACAATTTTAAATACAATTATCGTTCGAATTAAAATTAATTAAATGTAGACAATAATTCGCAAAGTAATCGAAACAGGTGAATAATTTGATTATATGTATATGTGGATTAGAAAATTTATAATATAAAAATACATTTTGGGGTGCAATTGTATTAATAATAAATAAATGTTAGAAATTGACGATTATCTTTTTCGTTTATAATATTGTGCGAGACTCGTAGTAAGGAAATCGAACCAAACATGACTGACACTAGTGTGAGGCGTGGTTTCTAGCCCAATGTAAACATAGTCAGGTTCGAACAGGCTGGTAGTTCATTTTCGCAAATGTTTTCCTGTCTCAGTTGCATGTTATTCTTCGCCACGTTAGGACGAAATGGTTCGACGTGTGTTGTGTTTGCTGCTGACTGTGCCACGTGCCATCGGAACTTCGAGAATTTTCGAACCAGAGTTTGGTTAGTAATATTTATTTTATATCCTTACAATTTCTTCGCTATTTTGAGAAAAATTTAAGGTGGGTGATAAGGTGGTCCATGACCATAGAAGAATCAGTTTGGTAGTTTTCGTTGGGTACAGAGGAGATACCTGCGTATTTATTTTGTTAAGGAAACTAGTAATTTACATAGCTAGGGAAATAGTTATTCACACGTGCTTCCGGAACGTTTAATGATTACTCTCATTAGTCAGGTTCGTGGTTAATTTTCAATTATGTCTTTATGCCTCGGTCTTTATGACTCTGTTGTTGATTATGGCACGCATCATCGGGACCTAAATCGTAGATCAAGGGGTGAAAAATTATCGTCGTGATTTCGAGGTACTCCTGGGTCAAAATTGGGAACCGGTGGATCAGAGAGTGATAATTGTTGGGTGATTAAATCCAGGAAATCTTAAGAATAGGTTATTATAATAGAATAACAGTATCATAGTATTGTACAACAGATAAAAGGCATAAGTCGTGGAATAAACGTTCTTCTTCCATTTCTGCAGCAATGTTTCCGTTGCTAATGCTTGTACAACAGACTCTGCATTAGGTTTGTTAACAGTTTTAGTGTCTGGTCGTATTTTTGTTTATGGTCGAAATGAAATTCTTGTCGTTTTGAAGAATCCTTAATCTGGTTTTATGATGCACGTAAAACTGGCTCGTTCGAACTGTCACCGGGGTAGTTATGTTAAATATACGAGACGTGACATCGTGAGTTAGCTGATAGTCATAATCAGGATTATTAAAAAGCGTAGAATGTGTGGTTATAGTTTCTAATTTTGGATCTTTAATCGGTGTATTTCGCTAGAAATAAATTGCACTATAAACTCATGTTCATTGGAAACTCGTTCAATTTAACCTCTCGCCATTGTGCACCCTTTAGGATCCTGTGATCTCTTCATCGTTCTGCACCCGACAAATTATTCAGATTTTCTAATTATGCATGTCATGCACAGTTCTATTCGTGCAAAGTTTACCGAGACAGTTTGAGATTGGTAATTGTATGATTTCAATTGTAAGGACAATCGCAGTCACCATTCGTCAGCTCGTAAGACACAGGATCCTCGCTGTTACGTTTAGCCCTATTCGGGCAACGGTGCTCTGCTTTTCAGCGTCCTATCCAGCGACTCACCCTGTATTTTTCACCTTTTCTCGACGGGTATAGATCCGGTTCCATCGGGGTTGAGTCGCTGTAGTCGGAAAATCGGGTCTCGACTGCGGTGGTCCAGCGGCTGTTCCGCTATCTTGCGAGCGTTTCGTCCCGGTTAGCTTCACACTTGAAACGCGATTTCCCCCGGCATTCTTCGAGCACGGAATGCATTTGGTGCACCTTTCGCGGGAACGATCGATCAATAGACGGCAGGGAAGGCGCGAGAAGGGGGTTGAAATGTGGGTTAGCGCTGGAAGGCGGCGCGGAAAATAAAGGCGAGCGTTGGCCGGCACGAGCAACGAGATTTCGCCGGTGCTACGCGCGTCGACTCCGTATCTCTGGGCCCGATCTCGCGATTAGTCGATACATTTTTCATTACCCGTCACGGCTACCCGCTCCTCCGACGTGTTTCGCGTTTTTCCTTGCCGCGCCGGGGGGGATTAAAGCGACGTGCCATCGGCAAGCGTTGCGCCTCGTTTTCGGATTGTCGGATCGATCAAACCTTCGTTTACGAATGCTGCTGCCATGCTGCTCATGGGACAGGCTACGATCAATTAAATCCTGCCCCGCGCGCGGGGGTAGTTTTCGTTTCACGGAACAGGCAAAGGGTGTTTTTAGGCACGTTTGCTTGGATTTATTTCGCGTGTGTCCATTGGTGATTGAGTATCGAGTTTCGCGTTAGGAGTCTGTTGAGGAGGTTATTTGCTGGTCGGGATATGTGTCGAATACACGTCGAAGAGTTATTAGAGTTCATTTTTCGTGGCGATATGTGTGTACATAGCTGATGTTTCGAGTGTCTTATTTTGATATTTATTCGTTGCTATTGTTGGGAATCGGATTTACGTAGAAGATGTTTTAAAATATAGTTATTACGAGGTAAAGTGAAATTAAAATGATACTGACAATTGCATATGTCTATTCTTCGGTTTAACACGATTGTTCTCGTCGTGCTTGGCTATTCAGCCTCCTTTTATTCTCTTACACGTACTAGTGTAGGAATAGGTGCAACGAGGATGCAGCTCTTCCACTTAATGATATTTATTATATTAATTAAAATAAAGCTCACTACGCGACTCGCAATTCTCACTTACAGAACTCTCAATAGCAACTCTCTTATGACACTCTTGTCACTCTTCTGGCACTCTCTGATACTCTAGAACTACCCCCTTGCCATCCCCTTTGCATCCTGTGCACCACTCATATACACACTGCCAAGCGTCCAAAAATTCTGCAATATAGGAACTCATTCATTCTTCTCGCACTTCTGATATTCTAGCCTAATTATCCTCTCAGTCGACTGTCACAGAGCTTCACATGCTCATCAATCGTGCTGCCAATCACTCAGGCCACTCTCCAATACCACACTACATTATTCCTTTTTATTTATTTATTTTCGACACTTGGGTATCTTGCTTAGGTGAGAAAGGGCGAAAGATGTGAGCCTTGATTCTCATTGCATCATGTTCTCTTCATACATTTTCATCCATCACATCCTCCTAGACCTTGCTATCTTCCATGGTCCATTTTTCTTATTATCTTCGTATTCTCCAAAACTGCGAATTTATGAAATACACACATATTTATATTTGTATCGCACCCTTTATCTTCAAATTCTTCCACGTGAGCCCAAGGATCCTTTGTCAAATCCTGGGACATCCTCATAGAAAAGCCCCTGGCCTATATACCGTCTGCAACTCATCCACGCTTCACTCCGAAATCATCGAATCTCATCGATAACTTTCACCTCTCCGGTCTCATCATCGAAAACCACTTTGGAATTGCAGGTTCTGCCGCATTAACACCGAATAACCACCGGGTAAGAATAGCTCAATCAAACCGGGTGACCGAGGAAAATAACGCTCGGTTCGATTGCTGGAAAATACCGGTTTCCGCGATACATTTAATTACGAGCGAATTGATTTCCGCGAAGTCGCGACGAAATAGCGGCGCATTTGTACGGATGTAATTAATTAGATCCATTACCGTGAACATAACAGTCGCGCCCTGTGCGTCGGATTTCACCGATCGGGGCCATTTTGCCGGCGTGTGCTGGCTGTTCTTCGCGCGGAGCGTCGGGGGTGGATGGCATCGAACTCGGGGGTGAACAACAATCGGGGCTGCTAATATCGCTGCAACGGGATCGCGAGGGTGTCTGGCGCGAGCCAAGATGACGACATAGGCGACAACGACGAAAAGCCGGCTAATGAGAATCTACGGCGGGTGTAAAGTCAGGCCCGAAGTTCCGCGCCTCGTAACAAGTTCCGAGTAAGCTGACCAAGTTAAGTAATTTGTGCTCCAGCCCAGCTGCGGCGAATAAGTCATAACTAAGGTAGATTGTGACTAATTGTGTCCCAGGTGGGAGGTCGCGAGTCGTTTTGGAAAACGGTCCGGTGTCGTTCGTGGACGTGCACTGGAAACGCGAGTCGTCACTCGATTATGCCATTCCGGCTGATGATCTTCGATATGGAGTGGGATGTGTGGGCTTGCTCGTGATCCTGACTGTCGTATAGGGTGCAACGTGTAGAGATTCCGATGTATTCTTTTACTCTTCTTCTTAGGATTTTAGTATGGGGATTTTTGATCTTTTTGGGTTCCATTCGGGATAACGATCCTTGGTACGAGTTGGATACTGATGTGTGGAGTATTAGAAGTGAGGAGTATAATAATTATTGTGTGAGATTTATTTAGTTTTGGTACGAGTGTACTGTTTGAAATCCTCATTGATGAAAATTATAACGTAGGGATTGTCGATTATTTTGAGTTTGACTCAGGTTAATGATCTTTGGTACAGAACAGGATGTATGTTTGTTTAGAGACGTATTTCTGGTGAAGGGTATAATAATTATTGTTCAGGATTCGTTTATAGTTATTTAGTTTCGGCACGAGTGTACTGTTTGAAATCCTCACTGATGAAAATTATAACGTAAGGATTATTGATTATTTTGAGTTTGACTCAGGTTAATGATCCCTGATATAGAGTAGTATGTAGAATATAATTATTGTTTGAGATTCTAGGAATAGGTGCAACGAGGATGCAGCTCTTCCACTTAATGATATTTATTATATTAATTAAAATAAAGCTCACTACGCGACTCGCAATTCTCACTTACAGAACTCTCAATAGCAACTCTCTTATGACACTCTTGTCACTCTTCTGGCACTCTCTGATACTCTAGAACTACCCCCTTGCCATCCCCTTTGCATCCTGTGCACCACTCATATACACACTGCCAAGCGTCCAAAAATTCTGCAATATAGGAACTCATTCATTCTTCTCGCACTTCTGATATTCTAGCCTAATTATCCTCTCAGTCTACTGTCACAGAGCTTCACATGCTCATCAATCGTGCTGCCAATCACTCAGGCCACTCTCCAATACCACACTACATTATTCCTTTTTATTTATTTATTTTCAACACTTGGGTATCTTGCTTAGGTGAGAAAGGGCGAAATATGTGAGCCTTGATTCTCATTGCATCATGTTCTCTTCATACATTTTCATCCATGACATCCTCCTAAACCTTGCTATCTTCCATGGTCCATTTTTCTTATTATCTTCGTATTCTCCAAAACTGCGAATTTATGAAATACACACATATTTATATTTGTATCGCACCCTTTATCTTCAAATTCTTCCACGTGAGCCCAAGGATCCTTTGTCAAATCCTGGGACATCCTCATAGAAAAGCCCCTGGCCTATATACCGTCTGCAACTCATCCACGCTTCACTCCGAAATCATCGAATCTCATCGATAACTTTCACCTCTCCGGTCTCATCATCGAAAACCACTTTGGAATTGCAGGTTCTGCCGCATTAACACCGAATAACCACCGGGTAAGAATAGCTCAATCAAACCGGGTGACCGAGGAAAATAACGCTCGGTTCGATTGCTGGAAAATACCGGTTTCCGCGATACATTTAATTACGAGCGAATTGATTTCCGCGAAGTCGCGACGAAATAGCGGCGCATTTGTACGGATGTAATTAATTAGATCCATTACCGTGAACATAACAGTCGCGCCCTGTGCGTCGGATTTCACCGATCGGGGCCATTTTGCCGGCGTGTGCTGGCTGTTCTTCGCGCGGAGCGTCGGGGGTGGATGGCATCGAACTCGGGGGTGAACAACAATCGGGGCTGCTAATATCGCTGCAACGGGATCGCGAGGGTGTCTGGCGCGAGCCAAGATGACGACATAGGCGACAACGACGAAAAGCCGGCTAATGAGAATCTACGGCGGGTGTAAAGTCAGGCCCGAAGTTCCGCGCCTCGTAACAAGTTCCGAGTAAGCTGACCAAGTTAAGTAATTTGTGCTCCAGCCCAGCTGCGGCGAATAAGTCATAACTAAGGTAGATTGTGACTAATTGTGTCCCAGGTGGGAGGTCGCGAGTCGTTTTGGAAAACGGTCCGGTGTCGTTCGTGGACGTGCACTGGAAACGCGAGTCGTCACTCGATTATGCCATTCCGGCTGATGATCTTCGATATGGAGTGGGATGTGTGGGCTTGCTCGTGATCCTGACTGTCGTATAGGGTGCAACGTGTAGAGATTCCGATGTATTCTTTTACTCTTCTTCTTAGGATTTTAGTATGGGGATTTTTGATCTTTTTGGGTTCCATTCGGGATAACGATCCTTGGTACGAGTTGGATACTGATGTGTGGAGTATTAGAAGTGAGGAGTATAATAATTATTGTGTGAGATTTATTTAGTTTTGGTACGAGTGTACTGTTTGAAATCCTCATTGATGAAAATTATAACGTAGGGATTGTCGATTATTTTGAGTTTGACTCAGGTTAATGATCTTTGGTACAGAACAGGATGTATGTTTGTTTAGAGACGTATTTCTGGTGAAGGGTATAATAATTATTGTTCAGGATTCGTTTATAGTTATTTAGTTTCGGCACGAGTGTACTGTTTGAAATCCTCACTGATGAAAATTATAACGTAAGGATTATTGATTATTTTGAGTTTGACTCAGGTTAATGATCCCTGATATAGAGTAGTATGTAGAATATAATTATTGTTTGAGATTCATTTATAATTGTTTGCTTTTCATTAAAACCTGCTGTTTGGAAGTCTATCTTGGTACAAGGATTATTGATCCTTTGAATTTTGAGCTAGATTCAGGCTAATGATTCTAGATACGAAATAAAATACATGTTTGTTTATAGATGTATCGACGGAAATCTTTCTTCCTTTTCTTTTTAAAGGAACTGTGCTGTTTAAACGTGAGGTATGTTCTTTCTGTGATTCTAGTCTTAGAAGGGAGATTCATTTGGATCTGGATATATGTAGCCTGAGTTTAATATTAGTCAAATAATTGTTCCTACATCTCTTTCTTCAAATTAATTATTTAGTATTTATACATTTAGTTATACAAAATATATATTCTATTTAAGACTGGGTTATTTTATCACCCTTCTTTTATATATAAATAGTTGTGTTCATTATATTCGTGACTTGCACTTCTTTCCGCGTGAAAATTACAGATGGCCAACGTGTCGTGTCGCATTTCGACAGGTATCGCTGTGAGAAACAACTAACCTCTCTAAAAATAGCAGGTACTAGAAATACCTATTCGATCGTATCCGGTACATAAGTTAGACTGGGAAATGACAAATTTTCATGCGAATGAAAGTCCGGTGAATTTAATGAGAGCACTGCTGGCACGCGAAGATCTGTAGGTCGTTATTAAATGCTGTGCACGGAAATATGTAAAACAACGTACGTAGAACGTTGAAAAACGGCGCAAGCATGTTTTTAATATTTATCCAGTGCCTGTGTAAGCATGGTCGGGTGGAAAACCCTCGATTTTCGATGAAAACTGCTGAACATTGTCGCGGATACCGCAACGGCTTGGAGTTGGCGCTTTACATGGCTGAGGTCGGTTCTCTTTCTTGGAAATTCCGCTTTCCACTGAAAGAGAAATTGCGAACACCCGATGAAAAGCTTTAAATTAAATTTCAATCTTGTTAGTATTACGTTAACCACCGAACAATCCCGCAACGAACAGGGGTAGCTTTCGTTGCAAGTCGCAAGGAAAAGTCGAGCCTGGTCTGTACAAATCCACTTTGGTCGACGAGCGGCGAGACGAGAAAGGAAGACAAACGGTTTTACGAAGAACCATTGACTCGCTTTTCAAATCGACCCTTATAAGTTTCCATTATTTCCATCGTGGTCACAATCGCGCGAGAGTGGACGATCGTCCTTTTTGCTGGCCTTTTCTTCTCCTTGCTTTTGCGCCCGAGATAAATAATGTGTGAAACTGAAAGGAATTTGCTGCAAAGGGTCGTGGATTATTCTACTATTGAAACCTGTACTTCTCCTTCTGGGTATTTCCAACTTTGCGTGGAATAATATTTTTTCTGCGAAAGAAATTCCGATGAATTGTGCGTGGTCTATTCGCCTTATAGAGACGTTATTTACAGGAGTATTATTTACTGGAAAATCAGGAAATCTCGTGTTCTGAGAGAGAAGTGTAATTGGCATAAAATTCCTGTAGTATCCTGGACTGGTTGTTGACAACGATTGATTCCGGTTGGAAAGTTCACAGGAGACTATGCACCTAAGTTTTGTTGGCAGTTCAGAAATTGATCTAAACTATTTCAATCTGTCACACGTTACCTGTACATTTTGAATTAAGGACAATGATCTTCTAACCAATTAGGAAAATTCGTGTCTCCATAGGATAAGGTCATTTCAGAGATTCATTGTTAGTGACAGCTGACTGGCACTTTCTTGGCCCTCTCTTATCCTTTAAAGTTATTTCTACCAGATGGCTCACGTAATATTCTCATTTCCACATCTACGTCTAATCTAATATTCAAACACTATCGGGAGAACGAATAACGGGATGAAAAATCCGTGACTGCTGAAGGGAGCATCAGTTTATCGGAGACATTCCTTTCTAGGAAATAATCTGGTGATTTAGGGCGTCTGAAGAGGGTATCTTTATTTCGCACTGCGCACTTATTTCTGTAACGAGCCGGGCTAAGAGCTGATTAATGGGTGTTAGTTTTATTCGCTTTTACCGAGCTTTCTAGGTGGCCACTGCTAGCCTTTATCCCGCAGGTCGGCTACCAGCTACCCCTGGAATCGCGTTACTCGACCACTGGACCATGAAATGATATAATGAAAAAGACGCTGTTGCACCGTCTCTTTATTATTATGTTCCTCGTCCTTTTTCTTCCGTTTTCACGGCGAATTTCCCCGCGGAGGAATTCCTGCCTACTTTCCGTTACCCCGCGACCATTTCTCCTCTCTTCATTGACTGCAAGCTGGTGAACGATGAGCGAACTTGCCTCGAGATTTAATACTCTCGCGAATCCTTATCAACGAAACAGCTCCTGCCTGAGGAGGATTCTTCTACCAGTTCCGTTAGAGACACGTCAGACCGGCCTCATAGACTCATCTCGGATGCTCGTTTCGATGTCAACAAACTCAGGTCGAGTGCTCGAGCACTCGGAATTTAGTCCGAGTACAGGCTGGCCAAAACAGACGAACCGATGACACGATTTACTCGGGATTCTATGAAACAATAGTTTCGATTCGAAGGAACGATGTTTCCCACGGTAGATGGAGTCTTTAATCGTCCAATTTATTTCGACTATCCCCGCTTGACACTTTCCAATACACGCGCATTCGGCTGACATTAGTCGTCCCTGGTGCCTAGGACGAGTCTCTTGCTACCTTTGCTTTCGCAGTTCACCAATTTAACGATTTTAATTTCGCATGCACCCGTCGCTTCGCGTTTGTTGATTGTTTCAATGCAAACTCCAGTGGATTCGCACTTCGGTCTGTGCCGGAATTGGAGCGTAGAATGCACGGCTGAAGATTGTTTAGATAAAGGAACTGCTCGGCTTTCATTCGGGGGATATTTAAACTTCACTTTCTAATTGCATTACCACGATTGCGAGATTCTAACGAATTCAAGGCGAACGAGCCGAAATTGTTGGGCAAATTTTCGTCGTGCCGTGAATCAACGGAATTTTGCTTCGCGCTGAGTTGCGCCCGATTGCGGGGCACAGAGAACTCTATTGTCGATAATGAACCCATGGTTGTACGCGTGAATGCAAACTGCTTGGACTAAATCAGTATTCGAACACACCGTGCACGCGAATCGTGTTGGTACGAACGTAACTCGAGGTGTGGAAATCTTGACACCCATAATGTCAAACTCGCGAGACTTGGGCGTATTCTAGGAGCGAGGGATCCGAAACTCTTGACATTGGGCTAGGTCCACTCCAGAATCGCAGAATTTCGAATTTAGTTAACGTGAACTGATTGTTGAACAGTTTCATGACGAACCTCTTTGAGTCTAGGTATGTTATACTTCTTAATCGGAAAATTATTTGGCCTTCAAAGGAATACGAATGAACTAATTCCACATGATCGATTCTCATTGGGTCTTTGGTACATCTTTGGATTTACCACAGATCTCGAGAATCCTAGATTCATGGATTCTAAATTGGAGCACACCTAATCTTCCCTAGTAGGACCTGGATACTTATGATCCTCCAGTCATGGAACGACTTAATAGACTATCTGGAAATCCCAAACTCCAAGAACGTACAAAGTACGAGCACCTTCTGGTATATTCTCATTCATACGTCACCCGATACCTGTTAGATCTAAAATAGATCTAGGTCTACGTTGCATTTACAAATGAAGAACAGCCTTCACGGACGATTTACCCGCAGCTGCATTATCGAGAGCTATTAAAACCTTACGCAAATAGCGATTCCGAGGTAGCAATCTAACAGGCAGTGACACACGATCTATCCGGAGCAAGTGTCACTGGCGAACAAATCCCCGTTCGGTTGACGCATTTGGAACGGGTCGTCTTGGCGACTGGACGTAAACGAAGAGAAGGCAGCGTGCCAAGTAAAAATTCACGAGCGATCAATTTACCAGACAAGTGGCCGGTTGCGGTGCGTGTTCGCGTAAACGTGGCCTGGCCGTATACATAATAAAACCGTGCACGGTGACCGAGACGACGACGAGGACGAGGGAATGGGAACGCTGGGGTAGACGTGGCGCTGTTGATACATCATGGAAACGCCGTGGACAAAGTGGCTATTACGTTTCCTCGTTATCTACATACGCTTTTTGAGCACGTCGAGCCCGTACACTCGGCCACTTGTGCCACTGGCGTAATACTGGGTCAAAAGCGTGCGGCACAGAGAAGGCGAGCCCGGGTCAGACGCCGGTTGGCATCCCTGGGCTCTTCAAGCCGCTCGAGCTCGCTCGTTTTCCTTTTCTTGGACTCTAACGAATACTAGGTCCGTCCATTCGTTTTATACCCTCTCTGCCGTGGAGAAATAGGGGCGAGAGAGACTGAGCCGCGCGCGTGCGCGCCCACACACACACACGTACGCGCGTGTTGAGCTTCCTCGACTAAGAGATCCTTACTTTTTAAATTAACGATGGTACTTCCGTAACTTTTTCTCGGCCTTTTTACCGCCAACCTGCGCCGAGTGCCGCTGTAACGCGCTACCGCGATTTACAAATTGCTGAAAATCCCACTGCTAAGCGTTTTCTTCGATCCACCGGTTTCGAGTAGCGGAATTTTGGTAATCCGAAATGTTTCTGGATTGCAACCCCCTCCCTCCCGAAACGCGTTGGTGAATCTTCAAGCTTGTATTCGGTTTCTGAACAACTTTTTCCCAATTATTTTCCTCTTTTCGTGACTTTGCTTTTAGACTGATTTAATTGGTGTATTCGCCAGAGTGGTTAATTTGGATACTATTTTGGTCATGGATCGAGATAATTGGTTAGTTAAATTAGTCGGACTAAGAGAGACGCCGGATAGATGAGCCGCACAGTTGCCAAGTGAGATTAACTCTGCGATTAACTCCGCGATACGAAGAGTAGGAATTTATTTCAGACACCAACCGAGTACTTCGGGGTGAAATTTCAATGCTGTCAATGCCTTTGCTCTGTGAAATACTCGAATTTCATTTATCGAGAGCCATAGCTTTTACGAGTAAGTTGATTTTTAATTATTTATGAATAAGTAACTAGGCAATATCTTGGCAGAATATTAGGTGACTATTCCTATCCTCGCACTTCTCGCGTATGATATTATTCTGGGTGCAGCATAGGGCAGTGCGTGATAAAAGAATAGTGTTTCTCGAGATTAACAAATTTTACACACGTGGTATTTTTGCCAATATTTTTATCAACGTTATAGTGTAATATCAATTAATCTTAACCTGTCTAATCAAATTTGTCTTAGGTACAAACATATGACTTCCAAAAATCATGTTACCTTGTAGTTACAGCAGAACCTGTACTTGTTACTATTATATTCTCGTCATTTTCGCAAGAAACTCGTTTCGAACAAGAAATATTCTAGTTCTAGAGACTAGAATTTCTACTCTACTTCATAGACGCTAAAAGTCCTAGTTCTCTGGTATTATCATCGATTCTAGGAAACGAAAGCTCTTTTTCACCTCTCAGCTCAGGAAATTCTTTTTAGTGGCTACAGATACTTATAAAAATTGCGTAGTGATTAATACGAGTATAAAATTTATTACGAAGAGAAATACAATAAGTGAAGCACGTGTGAAGAAGATGATAAACAAAAAGGACCACTGTATCACGAATAGCGATTGCTTCGTTATCAACACTCGCAATCACGACATACACGACCACTTGCAAAATTTTGATCAAAAATTCCGTTTTTAACGTTATCATTTCGATCAATTATTCTCCTTTTTGACTTAAGGAGCGACTTTGCTCCTAGTATATGTAAAATTAATTTCTCATATTTTATTTTAAGCACCTTCTTTTGTGTTTTCGTTTACCGGTCATTCGACCAGTCGTGGTAGGTTTACCTGCAGGTGTACCTGGTTACACACGAGTCCACCGTTCCACCAGCCTCGCGTAATGTGTATCAATTTGCAAGCCGATGGATTCATCTGAGGATCCCGATGCTGGGGTGCAACAGCAGGCCGTCCATTGCTTTATTTTCATACCACGGTTCACTTTATCTGGCTACGTGTCGTTGGACGCGAATATTAAGCCGCGCGAGCCGTGTGCCAGGTTAGTGCATAAACAAAACGGGCGTCGTTAGCATCGATCCATCGGGTCCGCGCCTCGTGTTATCGCGTCGCGTTTCGAAATCGCTTCTGGTCAATGATCAGTGAATTCCGATTGATGTCGGCTGTGTTGGTTTTGTTTTCGATTACGTTATTGCACGGGAGCCGCGTTTTTGATAGGGACGCCGGGTATCGGCGAATTCCGACAGAAACGAGCTTGGACGGAAGCGCGCGATTGGAGGATCGCATTGTGCAAATTTTTATTCCGCCTCGTTATGGCTGTTTTTCGCTGTTTATGAAAATTAACGGCCGCCCGTTCTCGCGATCGTTACGGATCGTGGTTTTACGTGATTGTGGAAACGCCGACAGCTGTGATGAACGAGTCCGTTCCGTTGTATCTATTATAAGATCGACTGGTATTCAATTTCGGCTCATATTCCAAGCGAAACCCGCGGGGTTGTTAATGTTCGGAACATGAGTTTCCGTAAATTTGCATAGGCTTATTTTTT
This sequence comes from Eufriesea mexicana, assembly GCF_001483705.2. Classification (NCBI taxonomy): domain Eukaryota; kingdom Metazoa; phylum Arthropoda; class Insecta; order Hymenoptera; family Apidae; genus Eufriesea; species Eufriesea mexicana. The sequence goes on along the minus strand of NW_016909567.1, from coordinate 125,156 downwards.
CGTCCATTTGCCACCTCTGATGGGCAAATTTTTCCAGGCTTTTGCGAACACGTGTTATGGAAATAAAAGTCAGTTGATGGAGACGAATATCTATAATGTAAATACATAATTATCCTGTAATATTTTTATACAGATATATTATGTAATTCTAATTACCTAACACTTTGCCATCTTAATTTTCCAGTTCCATTTCCAGTGAAAAGCTTATTTCAGGTTGTTTGGGGTATTCCAGTTTGACCGTGCTTCAAAAAATAATTGGTCGATAAGAAATTAATGTAAACGAATTTTATTTTCTAGTTCTGTATTCAGAGTATACTTAAAAATATGAAACGCGTCTCGACGTAGTGGTATCCAAAAATGAAGTCGATATTGAGTCATGCTAAACAAGGAAACTAAGGGGTTAATGTTTAGTAGATTTATATATTTCCAATGCGTTGTATTTTTATTATGTAAACATATAATTTCGCGTTCGCCTTTTGCAGGTGAAATTAATGCAAATGAAATAATATCAACAGGAATGAGAACGGTGAAATTATTTTGTTCGCAATACACGGTAAATAATATCAAATGCGATAATCAAAACGGTTAAAAAGGGAGTCAAAAATATTCCTCGGGATATTATCGCAAGAATTCTCGTAACGCAAGTCACTCTGTCTACCCTACCAACTGGTCTGCAAAAATGCCCATTCCCAAGTGGAATATATTCGGAATTTCTATCAGCTTTCCCGTACCGTGTGATTTCGAAATTGTTTAAACCAACTGATCGATTGATATTCCTGCGAACACCAACATCGACCGCGTAGTTGAACAACGGTGCAGCATCCGCGACTCAGACTCCATTAAGACGGAAGTTGGGCTGAGCATCGGCAGCGTTTCGCCCGATCGGCGCCGATGGTTAATTAAATCAGAATCAACATCGAATTAAATTGGAGCCGCGTCGTGCCGCAGAATCATCTCTTATTCTACGCGGTGGCACGCGGATCGTCTGAAAACTTCCGATAAGAAGAGAAGAAAGAGAACAAGGAGGCCGAAATAGCAGAGGGTGGGTGGAGTGAAAAGAGGGAAGAGAACGAAGGAGTGGAAGGCGACTACAGTAGATCGAATAAGAGTACCCCAAAGTATCTGGTCGAATCCAGGTTCCTTCCTTCCTTCCTTCCTTCCTTCCTTCCTTCCTTCCTTCCTCTACGCGTCTTCCTCGCTTCCTTCCTTCCATCCATTCCAAGTTTCCAATGTATAATTCCGAACTTTCCGCCGACAATGGCAGTTCGCCGCAGTTCCGCAACACAATTGATCGCACCGTCGCGATTCACCATCCCCCCATTGCCAGCCCTCGTGCACAGACCCCCATTCGCGACGCCGAGGGAGGCTGAGGAATCGAAAAGACTGAGAAGGTCCTTGGCGAATGTTGAACGTAAGTAGACACGCGTGTGTCAGGCCTAGTTTAACCGACTGACTGGCTGACGAGAGACCATCGGTTCGTTCCTCATCAGCGAGAAGAGGGATGCGAAGGAATAGGGCGTCTCAAAGGATGCAAGCTCTTGTCTTATCGTCCCCACGTGGAACGCATAAAGAAACTTCGATAATTAAATTGAATGCATAGGAGGACGTTTTTGGGGTAGTCAATGTGGAAGATCGGAAACATGGATCGTGGTCTCGGAATAGAACGTGTACGATAATTTTTGCAACTGGGTTAAGTACCCTAGTTGGCGATAGGTGATCGAAAAATAAGGTTACCTGGATAATACGACCTGTGAGTTTGAAAAATATATATGCTCAATGAAGAAGACAGACTGGCCAGACATCGAGTATCTTAGTCAAATGACATGAATGATGACACGTGGTATTTCTTGTTTATTACAAAGAGATTTCCTTCGACTTCTACGACTTCACCGTGTACTCTAATTAGACGTGTAATTTCTGCCAAAACCATTCTCACCTCGAACCCTTGCCCAAATTCTACCCATAATCGAAAGGGACATCACCGAAAGAGACACGCACTCCATGCAGAAAATATGTAAATCCACGTTCGACATGTACGCGGAAGATCCGTTGGCGAGGGGTGGCGAAGCGGAGCATCGGGATAGGGGTTGGTTGGAAGGTATTCGTTGCAGCGGAGGATTCGTGGGCGCGATAACGGAAAAAACTGTCATAAATCACGGAGGCTCGGGAGAATCAGAAGCGACGGATAAAGGAATAGGAGGGGAAGGGCGCGCAAAGGGGTGAGCGACGAGATCGGGGGCCGAAGACGCAGGAACGAGAGGGATGAAGTGGATGGGGAGGCTCTAAAAGTCGGAACGAAGGAAATATATCACCGAGGCTATCTCGACGTCTCCCGAAGCGTGGCATAACTAGTGTAGCGAGATGGTATCGTTGCCTCTCTGACCGGTAGGATCGGGGGTTGGATGAGTATATTAGACGGCCGGCAGGCCCTCTTAGAATTCGCTTTGCAGCGTGGCTGACGAATGTGGCGTAGGCACGCGGCCACCAGCTTTCGCGAGCGAATATTCATTCCAGCCGGTGTAATGGACTACCTTGACCCCCCTTCGTTTCGGTGTCGCTCTAACCTGGCCTGTGTTTAGCACGGACAATGCTAAATCTTGCCGTTTTCGCGTCACGTACGCCAAAGGGGGAGATAATGGCTGGTCAAGGTTGTTTAAATAGCGGCTGATTAATTTCCACTCGGAAAGGGGAGTTTTTCGTTTCCACCGATGACGCCGGCACGATAATGGGGCGTGACATGTTTGAACGCATTCGTGTTGTTTTGAGGAATGGGGGGTCGACGAATTGGGGGAAATTCGTGGTCGTTTTGAAACCAAGTAGACGCCGAATCGGATTACTTGCTCCGCTTCAACGTGTATAATGATGTTTAAATGGCAGCCGAGGGTGTAGGGTTGATCAGCGAATTGTTCGCTCTTTTCGTCCTTCATGGAACGAATTATTTTGTGCAAGTCGGTCAAACGTTTCTGATTTTTTCTTTGGCTTATTGATTTAACTTCTTTTGATGACCCTTATTCACCGTTTTTATTTTAATATCTTTGAGCTTAAGTTACGAATATGAGATAGGAGCTAGATTCTAAGAATATTGCACGTGATTGTCTTTCCTTATTTTAGCATAAATAGTATCACTGAGCTTAGAAAAATGTAAGGAAAGCTTTCGATTGTTATACCTTCATCGTAATGTAATCTTCCAGAGCAAAGCGTTGACAAGTGATCGTGATGTCCAATAGCTATAGTAATCGAAATTAAAAGAAAGTTGACATTTAGGAATTTCGAATAGGTAGACATGGTTTTATGTGAATTCGATGCATCATTTTTTCAATCTCTTGAGGATATTATTATTTGATTATTAATGTATTCAACCCCTTATGTTCATCGAAGTTGCATTCTGAAATATTAATATGTCATGGTATATATAGGAATTTTCAAACTCCATTTCCTTCAAATGCAACAAAGTTATTCTGTATTTTTCTTTTATTTTTCTATGAAAAATCACTCGGTGCTCCCCTGCACGTATCCTTCAGAAGCATCTTGCATAATCACTTACTGAAATACCGATTGAAGAATCGAATCATTTCACGGTGAAATAGAACCAAATTATTTCAACCCTATAGGAAGTATGCTGAGCTTACGATCGGTCTCGTCCCTTAAACATTCTTCAGAGATGAAATTGAATTTGAAAAATTTCGAGTTCCTAATTTAATTACGATTTCGATAATCATACCTCCTTTTTAAACCGATGCTCATATCCATCGTCCTTCTTTGAACGATTAATTACATCCGATGTTTGAACGTGTCCCGGTTGAAAAAGAATGAACGACAACCGACCGAAAGTTGCAGTAACGAATGAAAATTAAAGATTTTCTGGGTCGATTGCAGGGATCCGCAACACTCTGCGATACGATCTAACGTACGATCGTTACGAATGACCGGTGGGGGGCATAAATTTCGCGAAATTAATCAGCGCCGCGTATTCCAGGTGCACGGGGGTGCAAGGAAAGGGTGGGACAGGAAAGAAAACGTACACGTAATTACTTCTCTTTCGCGTTTTCGAGAGATTAAACAGCGCTGGTAATACGTGTACCAGGCAGGAATCTGCTTCGTCGAGATTTAGATAAATTTGAGAAATTGGTTGCAGTTATTCAGATTATACGACAGATTATAACTCTGGGTACGGTAATTAAGTGGCGGTTCTAGTCTGCTCGACAAACGTGCCGGCCCGCTGTTCCCGGCCTTTTTGGCGGACCACCATGGAATTTCAAGTGGAATTGGGGGATTATTTAATTCGCGTCTTTGGGGTAGAGCTTCCTACCCCTGTCCGTTCGTCGTTTTAAGCGTTTTCCATAATGCCCGTGTGCGTTTACCCCGGCGAATTAGCATTTTAATTAGAGAACAGTACTCTAGTTCGACGTTTGTACGACAATTCCATTATCCCGTTTAATCAATCCGCAGTTCCTTGTCAGGGATCGATGTTCCACGTGAAAATTCTGCTCCTCGTGTTAGAACTTCTTGGTTACATATTTTATATTCGATAGCTGAATTTTTCGGGTTGTAAATAATTTCGAAATTCACAGAAAGTGAAGAACATATTGACACGGCATACCGTAGAAAAATTTATTTAACCAGGAAATTCTGATTTTATCCCCTTTCTCTATATCTTGTGAGACTGGTAAGGAATTCGGTCCAAACACGAGTATCACGTGTGAGAGCCGTGGTCTGTAGTCTCCAACGTAAACATGGGTCAGGCTCGTGGTTAATTTCTCCGCCATGTTTTTCTGACCCTCGCAAGTCTCAACTCGTCAGTTACGTGTTATTCTTCGTCGTGTTCGGACGAAATGGTTCGACGTGTGACCGACTGTGTTGATTGTGGCACGCGCCATTGGAACTTGAATCGTGGAGAAAGAGGTTGGGAGCATTCATGAGTGAGTAAAATATTCTTAAGGGAGGTAAATAGAATTTCAAAGTTTCACAACTTTTCCTGCTCTGAATATAATTTTTTCCTGAAATTGTTTTTATCCTGGGGTACGGAGCGCTGAATAATTGAACATTTTTTGTGTAGTGAAATTTTGTAGTACGTTGTGCCAATATTTCTTTAATTTTTTTTACCCACTGTGCTTTTATTTCCGTCTCACTTTGAATACCGCGAGGATTCGTAAATCGAACGAGGGATATTCTAGTTTCGTCTCTTGTTCGTTTATATCGTATATACAGGGTAGCGTACTGTAAACTGGTAAAATTGTCGATTGATAAATTCCTGCATACAACGCTGTTTATCTCTTTAAATCTGATATTACATCGCGACAACGATAATATACAACGTACTGGTTCTCATTAATTCCCATTAACTTCCCATCAGCCTGACATCAAAGAAACGGAAAGACCCGATACACGCGATTACATCTATTGTGCTAAAAATTCATCAACCGACATACAGTACGTGACAATTCCACATATTCCGATACATTCCATGATATTCCGGGTTCCTATACAGTAATATGGTGTACGCACATTTTATATCGAAAGTATCCCTGTGTTAACCATTTAAAAGAATTTCAATGATATGATACTAATTAAGCTAGGAATATAATCATTTCTTAGATATTTTCCTATTCACAGGTCGAATACGATATGTCAATTTTTCCTGTATTTATAAAAATATTCGAGTCATCGTAATTTTTCTTCGGTATTCTTGTTAATAGCAATCTCGTTGCCGTTTGATATTCATTTTAATATCAATTCTCTTTAATTCTTGTGCAATTTATTAAAAACGCGACAGAGGTATTAATATACCCTGTTTGTACAGTAATTTACAGAAAATCGTGTTCGGAATTTTCCAGAATTCTCTCGTTCCCGTGTCAATGGAAGCCTATTACAAAACGCCTATTTTTACTATCTCGGTATCCGAGTGGACAGGCGCAGTATCTAAGGAACGCCGCAGCTTCCGTTTCCGAGCGCCCCCGATTTCCGGCCGCGATTCCCGGCGACGCTGCTTTATCAGGCGTCGGGCGGGCCGCGTACACACGCGGTTAATATCGATGTCTCGCGTCGCAGGGCCGTAAATTTCTCGACCGGCTGGGAAGGGGCGCACCGGGCAATAAATAGAGAGGGCGAGGCTGCTGGCCTCGCACTTATCGTTCGCAGGGCTAACCGCGAAATAACGGGTTGCGAACTGCGAACGGTTAATGCGAGAGGGTGTGCGTTGGCAGCCGGCACGAAGCGCGATACGCTTTGCTCGCTCGCTCGACTGTCCGCGCCGCTCGCACCTTCGCCGTCGCGATTTTTAACCACCTCCGCCGATTTCTTCGCCATCGCCTCCGTAATGTAAACGTATCGGACGCGCCTAACAACCTGCAATTTTTTTTACGGGCCACGATCAAACCGCCCCGATAAAGGCACAGCCCTTGCGCGTTCCCGCGATTACGACCTACGGACTACGGCACTGCTTGCGCCCAAACAATTTCGTTGCAAGAGGTGCAGACGTGAAGACGGATTGCGAGATTATCTACATGGGTTGCGTTAAAATTTTGTCCTTCCTCTGTGGCTCTTTAGGGCTGAGTATGTGTACTCCAAAGGGCATCACGTGGGGTAGTTTTCTGGGGAATTTTAGTGAACGGTGTAGACGTGTGAGTGTGTTTGTTAGCTCGGTTTTGCTGGAGTAATAGATGATATAATTGAGCTGTAAGTTTGGGTAAATGTAGGCAAATTTTTAGGATATTTATTTATCAATTAGGGCGAGTTGTGATTAATTGACAAGGAAGGTTAGGTAAAAACAGGTATTAACCCTTTGCACTCGAGAGGCAACCTACAGTCGCCATTTAATAAAATTTTGAAGATTGATATTGATTAATATTTGAAATTTAAAATAATGTAACAGTGTGCGAGGTATTAAATCAGGTAATTCTACGTGTTAATTGTTATACAATTTCTTAATTAATGCTCAATAAAATATCGTCAGCTTTATAGCAGAAAATCTTTGAATTTCTAGTCTTCGCTATCCAAAAGATCATTGAATGCAAAGTTAATTTAATTTAGAAGTAGGGGTAATTAAATAGTAAATTTTTGTATTAGGTTATATGAGTAGGCTCTTGTATGATATCCATTGCAAGAAAGTAGATATTAATGTACAGGTGTGAGTGAATAATTAGGCAATTTTTTGTTCGAGTACAGGAATTATTTATGCCTACTAGAAATTGTTCTAAAGATAAGAAAATATGTTTCAAACACGACACTTTAATTTCCCATTATCGGCCATTGGTTTATTCCAGTTTAATTATTATTGACTTAAAGTAAGTCTCGTTAGCGATAACAATTAGATTGAAATGGTAGTTGCGTTTAAGAGCCACGATTGTTTCCTAGTAACAAGCGGAATAGCATTTTCCTGCTACGAGCTCATTGACTTAAAACTTCCTCCCGTTTAATTAATGAAACGTGAAGCTGCCAGCTAAACAGATAAATCAATTGCTCGCAATGTTGATTATTCCGAGTATTATCTTACTACGCGTTTATCTCTTCCTTTCTTATTCCATGCAAATTTTCAGCCACTGTACTCTTCATCCTCTGTTATTTAAAGCAATATTTCCACATCTCCGCAATAATTTCTAGATTCTAAAAAATAATCAATTATCCCTTTGTACTCGATGATATTTTCACTGGAGAAAAATAGGAATTCAAAGATTCCCTGTCATATGGACGATATTTTTTACAACAATAAATTCCAATACTTCGCGCACTATTACATTATTTTAAATTTAATATATTAATTAATATCGGTCTTCAAAATTTTATTAAATGCTGACTGAAGTGTTTCACCTCTCGAGTACAAACGATTAAATTGTTCAAATATTCGATAACAATTTGTAGACCAAGATTCGATTAATCCAGCAGAGAGTCACGAAATTTATTATTTTAAATTCCCAATAACATAATATCGTCGAATTTCCTTAGAAATCTCTAATTTTCCCTCGCGTTGCATTAAAATTGGATCAATTCAGTACGAAGTCGTAAAATTTTGTCAATTCCGCTTTAATTCGGAAATTTTTCTTCTCCTCTCATCCACCTCTCAAATTAGTCGATTCACTTTCTCAAGCCCAACGCACACGCAGACCCCTAACCCGCAGATGCCGCATATCCATAAACGTTCCTTGCCAGCAAAGTTTTCCAACACAGTCAGCGGGCACCGACGACCCGTCACTAGCCCTTGATTAAACCGTACAAGTCAATCGTGGAACACTCGGCCAAACCGTTCGATAGCCTCTGTTTCAACCCTTACTACTACCATCGTGACAGTCGATCGGAGGCTGTACAGCGTCGAAATTCACGCTCTTTGACGCCATCCTGCGTCCACCCCGTGCAACCCTCTGCAGATCGATCAGGGCGCAAAGGGAAAGGGGAAGGTCGCACGCGTCTGGTCCCGCGACGAAATTTTTTCGATATCTCTCTCCTTTCTCGAAAAAACACCGAGGAAGACCCGAGAGCGTAGAAAAAGGACCCCTCGCCGTTTGTTTACCCGGTCGTCTAGGCCGGCCGCAATAAAGGAATCGGCGAAAACGTAGAATTCGTTCCGACAGTGGAGCTAGTGGTTTCACCGGAGCGACGAAAAACACGCCAACGAAATTCAGCGGCTGAAGGGCCGTGAGGTCGTGGAGCTAGGGGTGAAGGACGAGGAAAAGAAAGCGAAGAGGACGGCTCACTGGTCGGAGTAGATAGAAAGGGACAAGTAAGAGGACAGAGAGGGAAAGGGAAAATGAAAGAAAAGAAAAAGAAAAGCGGGAGAATGAGAGACGAGAAGATGCGCGGGAGTCCGGGGATGGGATGGGTGAATGGGCTTCTTGGAAAATGAGAAGAGACTTTATCCAGCATGGATGGATACCGAGTGAGAAAGTAACCCCCTGCAGCTAGTACGAAAGCTCCACGGAACGGAATACTCGAAAGCTTTTTGGCTTTAGCCTGACATCCGCGGCCGACTTTAATCGTATCCATTGCCCTGAGACATTGACGTTGATTCTCCTCCACCACTCCACCTGCTCTCTCTTCTTTCTCCTCGCGATTGTACCTCGCGTTATTACGATCCGGCCTGCACGCGTGAGAAAAACCCCAATGCCGTACACCGCGCCGGGCCCCGAGACCTGGTCGTTTTGGTAACAAACCGTCGCGTTTAGACCGTAATAACTGGATAATAATACGGCGAGGAGCTGGAGGATAGATTACGGGTATGATTAGAGATAAGACTGTTCCAGACGAGATTTCTTGGATACCGGTAAGCCTCTTTGCATCTACAAGGGGTGGCGGAGGCTCGAGAACGAGCCCGGGAAATATCTACTTTTGAGCAGCTCCATGTTCTCCGACTTGGTCCCCTTCTTACGGGGATAATTGAATCCGTGAGTTCGGGCCCGTAAGGAATGCTTAGGTTTGAATTTTCCAAGAATTATCGCGACCTGCGGGTGCAGTGTAACGCAAGGGATGAAAGTTTTTAGTGCGGACACTTGCCGCGGATATTAGATTACGTTTTTGCGAGCGGGGGGTGGTCAGACGTCTCGAGGAAAATTCTGGGTATATTAAAAAAGAATTTTATTGCCATGGAAGGATCTGCTCGCTGCTTTTCGTCCGGATTTTTCTGTCCCTCACGATTCCACTCTCGAGTTTGAACGCAACCCCGAGGTCAATTTTAGTATCTGGGTAAATAGCAGAGTATTATTAACCCCTTGTGCTAAGAATGACGAGGTGCACACGTTGTGCGAGGGAAATTCTATCCGAGCCTCTGTGAATAGAGTTCTGCGAGCTTGTGACAGAGAAAATACAATTTATCGCGTCTTTCGTGTCAATTGAAAGTTCGGTCCTTCTCGTTGAAACGACTGGTTCTTGATTTTTGGCGAAATTATATATCTTCGAGAAATAAAATATTTCCTGAATTTATTTATTCGTGTTATATATCTTTGTTTAGAACAGTCTGCATGTAGTAGCCGATGAAACTTAAATGCCCTTTCAAGGCACGAATTTTCCCAATTAAATCGTAGCTGAAGGAATTTACACATAACGTAGGATAATTATGCACGGAGTATAAGTAAGCGGAAAAATATCCATTATTTCCAAAAGCCGCGTAACAATATGTTCACCGCGATGGTAAATAATTCACTCTAACAAATATTTCGACATCCACGATTATCCGGCATAGTCTTCTGAATTCTTAACACCGGATCCTTTCACGCAACCCCGTCGAACAAACCCCGACACACAATCGCAATCCCCATTAAAATCCAACGTCACATATTTCCAACACACCCAGGCGCACTCTCAATAGGAGGCTGTTAATATTAACGAGGAACACGATTAAACCATTTATTATAATTATTCATTTACGGGATCGATAATAATTTCATGAATGAATGCTGGTTTAATTATGACGGACAAACGCGTGGATAGGGTTTACAGTAATAAATGCAAAACACTTTGGGTCCGCGTGGCGAAATTTCTAATCGCCGATTGGTTGAGTCTAGGGTGGCCGTTAAGTTAAATGGCGGCCAATTCGGTCGCGTCGATTCACCTAGGTGCTCGTCTTGTGTCTACCTCGGATAAAGCCATCGGTTGAACGAGAGGAGGAGAGGAAAAAACCGGGGTGGATAGTACGTAGTTAGATTTTCACTGGATTTCCTTCGTCTACGTGCACCCAGGGTACATAGAGACGGGGTGGGTGTACCTTAATGGCCACGAAGCATCCGATATCGTCTTGACAAGAACACTCGAGCGCGCATGCACCGCCTTAATAACGTGTGCCGGTCTGCCCCATAGGAATTTCGAGAATAACGCCGCTAGAATTTACTGTGGCGCAACTTCAACTTAATGTAAATTAGCGCAGGCTTGAATATAGATCAGTTCCGATAGCCACTGCGCCGGAAACGTACTTATGATCACTTTGTGCTTGGCTAATTTCCGACGAAACTCGCTGCAAACTCGTGTTTGCTTTTGCGAAAAGTCGCGTGTATTTGCGGAAGCAAATGCGGTTTTGATTTTCGAAAAATTCGGATAATAGGTCGTTGGAACATCCAATTGACGTTAATAATCAATTTCATTCGTTTTCTGCGAATTTTTAGTTCCCGATTGGCAACTTCCGTAATGAAGAATGATTCTTGGATTGAGTTGTGGGAATATAATAAGCATATGGATCAGGTTTTTTTAAATATCGTCGTTAATCTTCGAGGCGTTTTGGTTAATTTTGCAAGTCGAAAAAATGGGAAACACGTTGGTTTACGTTTTTGAAAAATTAATTAGTCGAATATTCATTGTTATTATTCGTGTGTTTTTATTTGACAGTTGAATTTATATTTTTTATTTGGGTTACAACTGAATTTCAATTGCACAGTTTCGTGTTCAAGAATATTATTGAATTACAGGGAAATGGCAAATGACACTATTTTATTGAAAATAGCGTTAATTTCTCGTATGGAATGAGAGGTAATGTGATATTTCAGTTAAATAAATTCACGTCCGTTTAAGGTAATAGGAATATTCATTTTAAACCTTTAATAGGATTTATGTTTAAACGAGGCACGAGTAGGCTGTAATATATAGCAAGAGTAAACTGTGATCTAGAGGAATGATACGAAGTTGCATTTATCTGCCATTTCCTGTGTTCTAAACTATGTCGAGATATGCAGTACTCGGGACCAACATTGAGAATTTCATTATCATTTTCGCTCATGATACACTATGTATACGTTTCATTAAATGCAATCCCTCTACAGAAATGTGATATTTCGTATAATTTTTCTAATGTAATTAGTATCGTTTGCTTAATTTGAAAATTCAGGATCTAGATAAATTTTATAGCACTCTTGATGTAGGTGCTTTCAAAAGCTCGAACGACGATTCGAGTACGATATTTACAATTTTGCTGAATTATTTGCCTAATGTGGAACCAAGTACAGAAATTGTCGCTGAAGGAAGATAGTGATCGATGTGTTTTTTATGATTTATTTTCTCATTCAGGGAATCTGATAAAGTTAATATTTACTGTAGATCAGCGTGTTTAACGACCGTTGACCTGCCATAACGACACTGTGTCACATTCGAGATTTTGCGGGACAATCTAATGACCGTGTATGGTCGTCCCTTATCTAGTAATGAAAAAATAACTAGCAGTCTTTTGGGGACACGCTGTCACGAAGGATCGTTATCTCTCACGATACGAATTTCATTGTTTGATTATTGTGATTTGCGTGTCGGTGAAATGAATGGGTGTCAGCCATTCGAAATCCTGGAGAACCGACTTGTAATAAAGGAAGAGGTACTCGTCTGCACATGCACACTCTTTTATTCTGTTCTGCAGAGAATATTTCTCTTAACCCTGATATTTGACTTGATATGCAATTATATTCGAATTGGGATGTATATTTATTTTTCACACACATTTTTCATTAATATTTTCACTAAATATTTGTATTTGAAGAGAGCTGTGTTATAATTTGGGGAATAGTAAAATATTATTTTATCCTCAAATTTTCTGTGAGTGGGCATCGACCATTTTTCAATATCTACATCCCTCTGTATTTCTCTTCTTCTTCTTCTTCTTTTGAGATTCGTATGTAGAGTTTCCTTCATTTACTCATTAGAAAAGTGTGTCTCTATTTATAAATGCCAGATGAAAATGTTTTAGGAGCAATAAACTCATCGAAATTTATTTAATCTAAAATCTAAATTAGTCATTAGCTACAATATATCTAATTTAAAGAATATAGCATTTTAGTTGTTCAGTAGAGGTAGGTGCATACAAATTATCGATGGCTTTGATATTAGGGAAGAGGGCAGGTAACATACAGTAGCTGTTGGAGTTTTCAGAATAGCATTGGAAATTTCATTAATAATAGCGAAATTTGGATTCCACAATTTGCCTAAATGCAGAAGTATCGTCCCGGTGGAGGTTTGGTGGTATCCTTCTCGATAGAGCTCTCGAACGATATCGAAATACGTACACGCGTGTATAAAAGCGCAAGGAGAAGCATAAAAAGCACGTCGTTCCAATTCCTTCGACTTCTCTCAATGACGTCGCATTACCAGATTAAATCGTCGCACTTTAACAGACATTTTCAATCTCCTTGATAAGAATGTGCCAGCATGTTTGCACTCTCTTTCATGCGTTCCTCCCCTGCTCGAAACTGGAACATCGAACTCCCTTGCCGAACATTTTTACAAAGTGTACACGGAAACATTTGCACGGGAACATTGCAGAAACAGATGCTACCCGTTCTGAAAGAGTCGCGGTAGCTTGCTCAAAGTTTCCACGATGCTGAAATGTACGGTTGCCTGTGTTAGTTTTTCGACATTTATAGTTTCCCACGTGCAGGAGTAGTGGTTAAGCATTGCTAAGTAAGCTTTCATTTTCATAGCTTGTTGGAAATATAAATTGAGACAGCGAGGGAAATATTTTACTTTCGGTTATTTGTTATGCGATCTTTCGTTTATTATTTTTAAGTATATTAGTTATTTTAGCTTTCTTAATTATTATTGGTCCTTCGACTCCTTTAAATAGCTGGGAATTACTATCCGTCTGCAATTTTAATCCTCGTTTTGATTTATTGTAATTATAATTATCAAGTTTGATGACGAAACGAAAGGATAACGGATTAAGGTTTATTTCAGTACACAAAGGACCAGATATTGTTTTCGACAGTTTATATGAAATTTGAGTTTATTCCTCAATACACCTACGTATACTAAATATGTGCAATTATCTGCCTGTCGTGTTTCAAATTCATCAGGTGAAAATATCGGAAATTTGTGTTCATTTCGCAAAATTAATTTTTCAAAATTTACTTTGACAGGTTCTAATAAAAACTAGCTTCTAGGTATGGAGAAATATGTACATAGCTCACTTCAAATAAGTTTTTGGAATATCAAACGTACAAGGAAAATATCATAGTTAATAAAATTAAATTGGAGAAAATTAATTATAATTCAACAATAAGCGAAGTCAAAGGCACACGTATTTTTATGTAGAGGAATTTCTACTTACCTTTCAAACATCTTTTTATCCATCACTTTTCATCTATTTCATTCCTTTCTCATTCACCATTGTCGCACCAAAAAATTCTCACATAAATTTGTAGTCGAAGGATGTGGGGATGGGGCTAGTGATTCAGAAGATTTTCTTCTTCAAAAGTCTTTATTTGACTGCGTGTCCTTCGACTCGAGAAAGTTCGACATCCCTCGACTGATCGTCTCGCCATCAATAGGTTTAAGTATTTTAGGCGTAAACAATCGGAGACGCTGCCTATAACCTGACTGTTTACGCCGTCTATTCCAAGATCGCTTACAAATTAAAAATTCCATTCCCTTCGAAAATTAATACTGAATTCAAGCACACGTGCATTCTAAATAAGCTTCTCAAGCAACGTTTCCTTCAATTAAGCATACCTAAACACGCAAACTGAAAGCAGAATCTTGCTTTAACACCACCTCTCATCTCGCACCAAAGAGACGTCCCATTGAAGAAAAGAAAAATCCCATTGTTTTCGTAAATTAATACCGAATATAAGTACGCGTGCATTCCAGACAAGCTTCACCCCTAGCTTTCTCCCCAGTCAAGCAGCTCTGACGCTAAATCTGCTGTAAAAAGATCAGAGAGCGGAAATATTAAAAAATTTGACCAGAGAAAGCATCACATAACCAAGTGACAAAAGCGATAACAACGAATGCGAAATTTTTAAATTCAAAGTTTAATTATGGTCATTTGGGCCGTGATGGGATCACTGGTAAGCACCCAAACTGAAAGTTGCATCTTGCAGTAACACCGACGCTTAGCTCGAACGAAAAAGACCAGCAAGCTAGCCACGATTAAAACTCTGCTAGTGCATTATCCAAAATCTGTCTTCCGCGAATTCAGGCGTGGCCAGCAGCAACGAAAGCGTCTGGAAGATAACAGCGTGGTCTCGGCGTGGCCGCGGATCAGGATCCTAGGACCCTGCCGCTCGGGCCTAATCAAATTGTAAATTCGCTAAAAATGCAAATTCGCCGAATCGCGCGAACTATCTGAGCAAACCGCCGCGAGCGTGCACGCAACCAGCCGTTTTCCAGCGTAGGAAAGCATCGCGGCATCTACTGCTCATTTGCATACACGCCCCGAATGGCAATGATTCTCGCGTCTCGCGGCCCTCGTACCTCTCACCCTGAGCCTCTCTTCTTTCTTCTTATCTCCCCTGGCAACGATTAATTACGACCGAACTCTTGTGCCGTTCCATGTCGTCCGACTGCCTCGAAATCACGAAAACACCTCAATAGCACTGTTAACCTGGCTAAGATGGTGGAAAAAGAGCAGAGAGATTCCCCTCTCTTTCGTCTTGCTTCAGAAATCTATCTGGTATATAGGCAATTGGGTGGGAGTTGGATATGTTCGCTGATTATTGCTTATTACTATATTTATTGGAGGTTGGAGGATGGAGGATGGAGGCACTAACACTTTCACGAGTACACGTACGAAAAATTTATTAAATCAACGTTGTGCAAACAGTATGGCACACGTAGTTAGAAGAACGTTCCTAGATTATATCGGTAAAGTTAGAAAATTATTATACGATTTATACGATTTATATGTTTACGGTAAGCATTTATCGTAGATATGAGCCGTGGTGGCGCTAGTGAGTTAAATGGAATATTGTCTTGGAACTGCCGAATCGTTTGCTCGTGACAGCGTTAATTATTTAATAGAACTATGTGTCGATGATTATGATAATTGGGATGTGGTAGCCTAAAATTGGGGTAGCTAATTAAAGCACGAGTATGTGAAATAGTATCATATACTTTCTTATTTTTAGTCAGTTTGTAATAGTTAGGTATTGTAGAATATTCTAGTTAGAGGTCGGATATACCACAAATGCTTTCTGAATTTCTCCTCCATTTAGATACAGTCAAGATGATTAACTCGATAGACTGCTTTATTGCTCAGGCAAGTTATCGAATTTGGTCTGTCCAAGGCTATTTAAATTCACCCCTCTCTGTATATCTCATAATAATCTTACGCATCTTTACACGTTGATTTTGAAAACTTGGTATGACTTTCTAAGTTACCATATTAAGGGTTGTGCTAGGTTATTACTTTCAATTTCTATCATGACCTCTGTTATATTCTCGTATACCACAGTACGGTAAATACAATTCTATCTAACGATACCATGATAGAATTTACTTAAAGCATTATTCGCATGTTTGTTATCCAACGACAGACTTTTTCATATTCTTATCTATCCAGGGTGCCATCAATCACGGTACGCCTTTGTGCGAAATCACGAAACCTCTGGAATAGCGCTATTAACCCATGGCATAATCGGTGGAAAAATCATGAAACGAGGTGTTTAATGCCGTTAACAGCCGGTAATAAATCCATACTGACAATTATCTCCTAATAAATTAAACAGCTCAGCCCATAGTGGTTACGAAGTTTTAGCGTCGCGCAATTAAATATTGATGGATCAGATACGTGGGTTATTATTTTCATTCAAAGAGCAAAGGCGAAAGGGCTTTATCGTTTCTGATGTTTAATTGAATAAGACAATTTATAAGGCGGATTTCGCGGCTAATTGTATTCAAAACTGCTACTTTTCGTGTGTTCGGATCGTAAATATTATACTTGGGATCGGCGATGCCACGAGATACGATCGAAATAAATTCCAGGGGGTTGGCGAAGGTCGATACGGAGTTAAGGGCGTTTAAAGTTAAAACCAAACGGAAACGTTTCCTTCAAATCTAAAAGCGGATAAAAATTATTTACGAATAAGTTTAGTCCCAGAGTACCTTGGAGTTTTCGTATTACTTCGAGAGTCTCTCCTCGACTTCTTTGTACGTTGTTAATAACGACTTACGATACTTTACTATGCTTATTTATTCTCTTACTTACATGGTTATTTTATTTCCGTTTATTTCTTATTATGCGTACTTGTTTTATTTTCTCGTAGTAATAATATCTTCTCTATTGTGAATCGATGTAATAGGGTACGAGTGTGTGTTGTAAGTAATTTTGGGGAGGAATGGTAATTTTCTATTTGTTCAATTCCTATGTGAACTCCGGTTTCATGCAACTCTCAGAAGAATAACAGCCTAGAATTCTGTTGGCGCTATGGTTTGGAAACCAAACTTTATACTAATGTTGTAGCACAAATCGTTAAGCGAAAACGTTTCTGGCCGATGTGATTTCCTATGCGGTCGCGAAAAGATTAGTGGCATCTGTGGCGGAGTGAACGAAATGTGGTCATATCACTCGCGATTGTCAATAAAAGTGCGGTTTATGGTCACAAAGCTATCGATTGCAGTTGCTCTGATTCACGACTAACGGGACAACCAATAAATATATTCCCATTATGTCAAAGAGTCTCTGTGCAGTGCGATGACAAAGGGTCATGTTCGTCCCTTTAGGATGAAGGTATATTTGTTTTGAACGAACGAAAAGAACAGTTTCGCCACGACATCTTTAATCGATCTACAATTAATTTCTTTCTTCTTCGAAATAGTTTAAATAATTCGAACATTTTATTTGCTATTAATTTTTAAATCCAGGCTTTGAATTAAGCACAATTCGTGATTCATATTTATATTTTAATATTGTCAGGTTTATGATGAAAGTCTCTGAACTGAAACGATTAGAATAATTTTCAGTACTCGAATATTTCCAATAGTTTTCCTGCTTATTTTTATCTGAAACGTACGTGGTTCTTCTAGTGTAGTATTCAGTAATCGTCATTTCTTCATTTACATTCGATTGCTATAATATTCACGTTCTAATAACTCTGTAGTCATCGAGCAAATATGCAGAATATAAATTAGAAGCCGCACGAAGCAACCGAGATTCAAAAGAAATAAAAGTATAGTACCACTCGAATTTCATCATTCAAAATTGGAACTAGTATGACAGTGACAGATTACCTCGTAATCTCTTTCCATGAATAAATCACAGAGAGAAAGTTGGCAGGTTCTATCGATTCTCGACGCACCACTTCTACTGCGAACTGACCCTGGCGTGATCAAGGATTTCGATGTATCGAATGCATGTCCTGGCATGTCGTAGTGCACGAGACACGGCGAGGGAAGGTCGAAACGCGAACAACCCTCTGGCTCGTCCAGTTGATCCTTTATTTATTTCCCTTGCTCGCTGTAATATTCATCGAGTAGAAATTGATTTGAAATTAGACCTCCTCTTAGACCTCTCTTGTGCTGCCTAGACACTCTCGAGGGTAGTCGACGTCCCTTGGTAGGCAGGCCGTTCAGTGGTCACTACCGCCATCGCTCTTGGTGTAATTTCGGGTAATTCTTGTGTAGATTTCTCCCTCCACGCGAGATTAAGTAGGGTATTGTTAGAGGTAGGCATTGATTTACGATAGGGGAAGATTCCTTTATTTTGTCCCAAGATATTACGATTTCCTTATTGGAGAAACACATACGCGCATCGCAGAATGAATTGCATTATAGTTTATTAACTCTGGAACTACCGACCTTTGATGTATACCTAAACACATTCTTCATAGATCATAGTAATTCTAGTGATACGATAAAGTACAGTTCTATCTCAGCAGGTATATGTTTGCAGTAATTCCAGAGACAAAAGGTCTGAGACCAGTCAATTTGACCGGTATCCTCTGTACAAAGTACATCGCTTCATTTAATTATGCAGGTATCGCATAGGGTAAAATAGAGAATCGAATAAAATTACCAAACTAGAGAACGAAACATTAGAAAGCAGACCTATTGAACTCTAGGTCAGTTCTCATCGCCAATGACCAAACTCAATTTCAATCGTCTCCCTAGACCCGACGTCCGGCCAAGAAAGAAGCGACACACCCGTTGAAACGAGACTTCCGGTACATTTAACACCGAGCATCTCCCTTCATGAGAAAGCTCATGATTCACAGTAGCTGGCCGCATTCCTTTCCTTTCCCGCCGTCTAAATTCATCGACAGACCGTTCCACCGTATTAGCTTTTGCTCCATTAGCGGCGCCAGTCTGCAAGGTCTGATAATTCAGCAGCGAATCTCCGTGGCGGGCAAAGGGGTGGCCTTGGATGGAAGGGCTGCGTCGGACGCGCATAGGGAGCCGCGGTCAGCGCACCCTCGTCGCCAGAAACAAGGGTCAGAACCGAGATTTTTCCCGATAGGTCGAGGCGTTTTGTCAAGCGGCTAAAGTGGTCCGCTGGCGCGGCGCTGGTTTAGTCGGTAGACGACGATGGCCGAGCGAGCGGGAAGCTATGGCTGGTTGGAAAAGGGAAGCGGGATGAGGGTGGCTGAAGCGGGAGACGGTCGATGGCGAACGGAAGGGGGTGATTCTCGACGGCAGGTTCGCGTGTAGGGACGACATGGCATGTCAGGTTACTCCTTTCAGATCGGTCGATGGTAGCACGCCGGTCGCTTTGACAGCGGAGCGTGGGTGGCGTGATTCCGAAAGCTTTAGAGACCGCACCGGATATGAAACTAACTTCGTTCATACGGAGCGTTGGTTCGTCGGTCGCTTCGTAAATGCCACGGTGAAACGGATCAAACTCGAATGAGCCGCGGGACGAGACACCGGCAAGGAACGGAAGGGGTGGTCGAAGGGGTGGGAAGATCGTGACGGAAATGAGATGCGTGAGGTTTTTCGGCCCTGAACCTTCACGATGCACGCACAAAAGTGTCAATTAAAGACGCGAAACTCGTGACTAACTCGTTTTCCAGTAAAGTTTAATCGAAATTTTATTAATTAATCGATTTTTCGGTTCGTTTCGAGGGATGAAAGTCACCCCCGCGGTCGCGCCTGTGTATACGCATACACATTCCCTGTACCGATGTGTTACAATCGTGGAAACAATCGGCTATCAACCGGTTGAAATTGCATTTCAGTACGTTCGCCGAAATTACGGTTTGAAATCACGCGAGAAAAATCGAGCAATCTCTCCACGTAAACAACGTTTCTCTGCCACTGCGCCATCGAGAAAGGAGCGGCACTTTTTGGTTCAATTAAAGGTGAAATCTCCCTTTTCCTGGGAGATTTATACCCGAGATTCGACGATGCAAATTTCTACAATTTTTGAAAATTATCTTCCAGTGCAAGAGTCCAGTCCAGTAAGGATATTATTCGTCACTAGTTAGACCGTGGGATCATTCTTCGGCAACACGATCAGCATGGCTTGCCGTGAAACGAACTTCCGCGAGAGAAATCGCTTCCCCAACGATTCACTGCGTGCCGGTATAAATGATGCCAGAAATACGAAAAGATGCCGCGAGTAGATTTAATTGGACACCACTTGGCGGATGAATATCAGCGTGGCATCGATAAGTACCACTTTCAACTTTCTTCCTCTTCGGCCCGGTCCACGTTCCCGGCGTGCTTTACCTCTTTCTTCGCTATCGAGCGAAGCCACCGCCAAGTTTCTCGTGGTATTCCCGGTCTCATCAACCCTCCTCTTTCTCCCACTTTGCCGGCTCAGTGTCGTCCTTCGCCGGCACGGATGTCGGCTAACGAGCGACGTTAGACAGGATGCAATTAGCAAAAGTCCTCTTTCCAGGTTAGGTATACGTCTTTTCCTTTTGCCGGAGGAGCAAGTGACGGGCCGGTGGAAAAAGTGCCGGAACACCCTCAATTGAAAGTCACTTCGCTGCGTACCTAATTTATTTCTCTCTCTCCTTCTCTCTCCTCCTCGTCCAAATGCAAATGTCGTTGGGCAACGGAGACTCCTTTTTTCCCTTCGTACACGTCGAGCACGGCTGGTCCTCGTCGTCATCCCCTCAGGATTTGGCGCTCGTCAACCCGTCTCCCTCTTCTTCGACGTTCCAGCCGCCCCGGTCCCTTGGTCCGCATCAGTATTCCTCTCATTTGTCTCGCACTGATTGTCCAGGAAGCGTAATAGCGCAATCTCCAGGGCCGTGAAAGCCGTGAAACGGCCGGCCGCAAGCGCCACGCCGAACCCTTCGCCAAGTCACGTATTACGGCTGAATCGGCAACCTACGTACCCACCGGGATAATCAATTTCTTTCGCTGGTGAAAAAATCGGCCGGCAATTAAGTGCTGATACATGGAAATGGAAATTGGATCGGGTCCTTTTGTTGCAGCGTTGGAAATGTTGATGATCGATGGGGTGGATTCGGCTAGCGTGAAGAAACGATCGTGGGTTTTAGGGGTGGAACGATTGTTTCGTCGCGGTTCGCAGAGGCGTAGGTTGTTTGCAAAATTGGGTTTGCTCGCCGATTTCGTTGGGAAATGTTTGTTCGATTTGCAATTGGATCGGGACTTTGTCGCTTCCATGTTTTTATCGTATACTCGTACACTCGTTCCTATTAACCCCTTTCGGACGAATGCGGGAACATATATGACACGATCGTTCTTCTTATATTTTTATTTGGAAAGTCCACCTCAATTTGTTTTTCCTTTTTGACGAAAACCGGAGCTGCATGGAATCAAATAATATGTTTCTTTGTTAGTGTGAAACGATTTGTTACTCGTCGTAAATTTCAAGGGAGGAAACGTCGTATGAAAGACGAAAATTCAGAGCACCGCATAATTCTTGTTTTCACTTATTTACGTATTTACCGTTGGTTCGTAGCATTGCCAATTGAATGAAAAACTAAGTGCAATGTTACACTTCAATTTTTCGAAGTGAGTTACCATATATCCCACTATGCGTAAGGAGTTAATCAAAGGTGGGGGACAGTTTTTAACCCTCTTAATCCTACAGAGTTAAACTGGATACTTTGTACTTCCCACGAAATTGTATTTACAAACCGTTTATCGAAAGCCAAAGTGCTTTCGATAATTACATTTTCACATTCGTTAATTTACATCCAATATTCCCAGTACATGATTTTAGTGCTAGTTAGGATACCAATTGGCATATCCGGTCGTTAAGATTGTTAATACCTCTGACGGACGTTCTTGTCGATTAGCGACTTATTATTCATAGTTTATAAATTTTCCATATCTATCTTCGTCGCGAATTTACAACCCCTAAACCCAAGTACCTCCGAACCACTCCTCTCCCAGACTTGCATGACTCGGAGCAGGCAGAAATCGCTATCCTCGTCCAAGAATACCCCTCCTCCGTCTACCCATCCACCCTGAAAGAAGAAAAAAGAAAATCAACCTTCTCGAAAGTCGTCCAAAAATGCTTGCTCCGCATTCGCAACAAAATCCCGGGATTACCCTTTCGTTCGATTTTACGCACGACCAAGACCGCGGAACGAATCGGACAAACATAGACCAGAGGTCCTCTCTTCCCGTTTCCCATCAGATGTGTGACAGCGGAAAAATGTTGGACGAATTTTTCCTGGGCTTCTCTTCTCCCCCACTGTACGTATTCCCAGGAACGGCATTGCTCACAGGCTGCGAGCCGTGATGACATTTAGGAATCAGATCACGGCTGACCGAAACGAAACGAAACTCATCGTTGAGCACGCTTCGGTTCACACAGCCTACGCACACGTGTTGGTCGAAGCGGTAGCGTGGTCCGCGTGGAAGAGGAGTCTCGCGCGTCAGGCCTCGTACGCTGAGACACGCGTGATCCTCGCGCGGTGACGGGCGCCGATGCACGAGACGGCACGCGTGCGTGCTCGTCGCGGCGTACGCGTCGCGTAGGGCTGGTCCGCGGGACGACGAGGATCGGTGCGTCGGTTGGCTGACGGTTAGCAGAGCTAGGGGGTCACGGACGACTAGTTGGCGTTAAGGGTCACGCTCGGTTGCATCCTACTTGCACTCGCACGCCGGTCAATGCACGTTGACCGGGCAGAGCGGTAATTTCTGATCCCGGGGCACGTCGGATTGGCGTGTGCGAAGGAAGAGAATAGCAAACGACCAACGAGGAGATGCATCGGGCGATCGGAGCTGGCTCGTGATACGGGGCTGGCTCGAGGGAAGACGCAACGTCGTGAGCGATGAAAGGGGACGGGAGATCAGCGCGTGGGAGCAGAAACAGATTCCATAGGCCATAACCGGTTCGCACACGCGGTCGTAGTTCCGAGAGCGCCGGGTTTATCGTGCCCTGGGCTAGCCGACGTCAACTCGGCACGGGGTTAAGTAACCTCCGGAATCGCCGAGAAATATTCATCGACCCACGTCCCGGCCTGTCTTCCCGTCTCTCCGCCATCGATTTTTAATAGCCTTAATGATGGGTAGGCGGATAAGCGGATAGACGGATAGGTAACGTTGGACGGGCCGAGGATCTGTTAGATGGGATTCCGCTATCTCTCGGAGCTTCGGCTTCTTGGCTCGTGGTAGTGATCGTAACGCTTCTCTCTGCTCGTGGAAACGGATATCTCGGTATCGATTCCCGTATTAAGGACCTTCCGTGGCACTGTATTTCTATGGATCGTCGTACTCGCGTGTTCCGGGGGATCGAAACGTCGGTGAAAGGGTAGCTCTACGTTGGATAGCGATACCAGGGAGAAGTAACTGGGAATTGGACTTTGAAAATTCATTCGATCCAATGGCTTTTTCGTTTCAAAATTGCTGCCCGAGTTTCGCGAATATCTTTTTCCCAGTTTTAATGACGATTCGTGCGAATTGTATCGGTCGGCATTAAACCTTCCATGACCCAAATCTCCGGATTTTAAGCTTTCGATTCCGCAGGCGACTTTATATTTCGGTCACTTTGCGTCCAGATTCTTCTCTCGGGGTACGTGTTTTCAATTTCTCTGTATCTCCTTTTATTCTTCTCCCATTTCCTTTCTCATCCAACTGGTAGTTGATCGATCGTGGTAGCTTTGGTATTAGTACAGCCGCGCTTTCCCTTTAAAAGCTGTCGATTTTTTCTTCTTCAACGTGCTTTGATCGGAACAGTAAAATCTCTTTTATTCGCATTGTTTCGATATTAAAAGATACAAACACGTGATCTTATTGTTATGATTACTATCGATAATAACAATTCCAGAAGAGTGCTGAAGAAATGAGGAATTTCAGTGAGAAAATTCAAATAAAATTAGCACACTGTGAAGCAGTTTTACTCGCCGCAACCTTTAAGAATCAAGTCACCCCGCGCACTGCTTTAATAACTTAATTTCCCAGCGCGTTCCATTCATATAGGAAAATCTACAACAGACCCAACAAATTCAATTGCTATTTCAGTCACGATTATATTCAGCGCACGTTCAGCCGTGGTGAAAGCACAGTTTCATTACAACAAAACCATCCGCCTCATTCCGGTAAAACATGCGCCTGCAACATCCCTTGACTCCAGGCTGCGAAAGCGTGGTGCAGGAAACGCGGACGAGAAGAGTCTAAAAGCGATCGCGGAAGCGTCGTCGAGTTCATAAAGCGTCGGTGAACGATTTCCCAAGCACTGGCCGAACATTATTCCATTCGATGTCCTTCGGATTGAACGGTACCGAGTGGCGCGTGCATCGATGCCGCGTAAGCAGTATTGATCGAGCAGGTGCATTACGGTGGTGGCCCCGCAGAAGATGGCGGAGAATACGGAGTTGCAGAGATCTTGCCAGCACCGGATAACCGACACCGATATTTCGCTTTCCATCCGAGTCCATTTTCATCGCGATTTAGAATTTCTCGCAATTTATATCGCGAAACTCGTGAATTTTTTAATTCCCATGTCTGATCCGTCACGAGGCACTTCCCGTGTCTTGCTCTCCGCTCTTCTCCGGCTGATCGATTTTCTTTGTGCACGGTCTTGTCTTCTTTTGCGTAGATAGTCGACCACCCGCCTATTTCCGTCCCTGTCGAGTTCTTATTTCCCGTGCTTTCTGCTTCTTCCGCGCTCGATAACTCTTTCCTCGATGATCCTTGTCTAGCAGTGACCACACGCGGAACGGGTAATCGATCATGCGGGAATTTTTCCTTTTTTCATCCATTCTGCTCGTTTTTATTTTTCCATCTTTCGTTTCGTTCAACCTCGGTGATTAATTCCTCCTTCGAGCATGCTCATCTAATAATTCTCGTGCATGACCGATCGATCGCGCGAGTTCCTGCTTCCAGTTCCCCTTTGGCCAGCTATTCTTTCCCTTCGTTTCGCGAATTTTCTGTATTTTCGATTATGCCGAGATTCCTCGTTCGCTTATCAACCCTCTAACCCGATTATCTTTCCTCTTAACCCTTTTCGCTGCTACGCGTGACTATAGTCACTGGCTAGCAAAATTGAGCCAAAAATTAACACACGTGCCTAGCTCTCTTCGCAAAGAATTGCGATGATTGGTATTTCCTTTTCTCTTTCTTTCTCTTTCCAAAAGAAAACCGCGTAATGTTTCTACCTTTAACCCGGCACTTTGTTCTAAGACAGGAACTTCACGGCAACAGCCACCATAGCGAAAGGGTTAATTCCCTCTGTCCATTTATTTGCTACGTCCTCTTGTCTCTGCGTCGCCCTGTCCAAAAGTGTCCGTGCTCTAACGTGGACGAGAAATTCCCGTTTTCGATTTCTCCCACTCGCCTGTGTGTCTTCGTTCTTACGTATACGACTATTCTCTTCCTCGTCGATCGATTTTCTCTTGGCTAGTTCTCGTCAAACAGTTTCCAGCATGGGCATTCGACGATCCAGCGAGTCTGCTTGAACTATCGATGCTTTACGCTTGGTCGCCAACCCCTCCGCCTTCGTTCGTTCGTTCCCTCTGACCTGGTGCGGTCAGCAGAATCCCATGGCAAAGGTATTAATAGGCATAGTTCCGAAAGTGAGTATGCCCTTAAGCGCGAATGGAACAGTAAGGGATATCGTGGTACGATACTTGCAAGCGGAAGTAGGATGCTGGCTGGGCCAGTTGCTGCTCAATCGACGTTCATCGGGATAATGGCTTCCATGTGCAATTTAATAAGCAGCCCATGTTTCTGATTTCGATGGCGAGCCAGCCTGACGAGGCTTGGTCCGCTATTGGCAGCCAATTGTCAGCAGTCAGGTGGGATGCATTACGAGATTAAAGGGTCTGTTGTGGGAAGAAATACATCGTTTGACGAGAAAGGAAAGGGTGGATCTTATCTGTTGTTTCATTCTGTTTTATTAAGCAAGATTTATGGAGTTCGTAGATGCGTTTGGTTTATTCTATAATTCAGTTTTTATTAAAAATGGAGTCAGTGCAAGTCTGTCAGGTCTGTTTATAATTTTTCTTGTTATCGAAGTATTATATAATATCTTAATTGGGCGTGTATACGACGCATAAAGTTCATTGTAGGTTATTTAGGTATAACGATTTGAATTTTTATTTTGCTCCAGTTCTTATAGACGAAATTAATTTCGTTCGATAATGTACATTAAGTTGGATTCCATGTTGATTATCGTTGTGTACATCTCGATGTAAAAGAGGATAGTGTCTCATCGAGAAAATATCTTTGAATGAGCTTACCTGTCTCATATTCCGAGTACAAAATTTTCTTGCCTACTTATATTTCATCAATATTTCACCTGATTTTAAAATATATTTATCACCTCGTCACGCCCCAGAAATTCATTCGATCCAATAACCAGACCACCAAGTTATTTCAAGCGCCGGAATTCCGACATTTTTATTATCAACTTTTTCGTCACTGTAATACGAAATCCCCAAAGTTAAAATTTCCAATTCAATCATTTCGAATTCAGTTCACATTCGAGGTTTCGTTTTCAATTTCCAATTTAAAATTCAATCATTTCCACGTTTAAACCATCCGCATATATAAGAATTCTACCCTGCACATTGGAAACGTACGAAAATAACAAAATCATTAAGTAAATAGCACATATACTATTCCAAATTTAATTGATCTCATCTTAATTTAATTTCCATCCCCATATTACCCCAACACGTCATAGATAATTTCCAAACATCATCTCTGAGACCATCACTCACGTCTATCTACTTGCATTTCATCGAAGCGAATCGACGACATTCCAAGCATTAAGCTTTCCAAATTTCGAGTAACGTTCATATTTTATCCGACGTTTCAGGTTACAATATATATCCTACATAATATAATAGTAGCAGAAATAGGAACAACGACAAATTTGAACGAAACGAATGTGATGGGTGATCGAGGACTAGAACAGAACTCTTCCGGATTGGCTATGCTTTCAACACACATTGTTCATAAACATTCGCCATCTCTTAACAGGAAATGACAGCGTATAAAAATCCCAAAATCAGCCATAATGGTTTCGACCAATTCGATCATGTTACGCTAATTCGTTCCAACGTACAATCTATCTGGACCCCATGAGAATCCGGAACCTTCATCTGCAAATCCCGTAAAAAGGACGAAACAAAACCGTAAATCTCTCTGCATCGCGAGCACTCTCATCTTAATTTAACCCCGCTTCTCCCTCCTAACTATAGTTCTCCTCGTATTGTCCCGACATGTCATCAATAATCTTTAACATCATCTCTGAATGCATCACTCGCGCCGGTGCGTCCACCCCCTGTGTTTCGTCGGAGCAAATCGGCGACGTATCGGCGTAGAATCGCGCGCGATCCTCTGGCATCGGTATGTAGGAACGCACAGTGGCGCGTCCCTCATCACTCTGGCTGATTAATTCATTGCGCGAGGGTGGGTGGGTGGGTGGGTGGCGAGCGCGGGAGCTGGCGAACACACACACGCACACCCAGGTGCGTAAAGGGCGGAGAGAATGTTTGGCCCATGGTAACGGACCGGTCGGACGTTTTGATTCAATGCCGCCTGGACGCATTGATTAAATGACTTCGAATTAAAACGGATAGTGCAGCAGGTGCGGGAGTCCGGCTCAATCGGGAAATGCGAGGACGCCGTGAATATCGTGCGAGCTGTGTGTGCTTGAATATTTGCCCGAGGGCCGGGCTTAATCGTCGCGATGACCGAATTTCTTCAAATAGACTCACTCGATCGCGTTTTACCAGGCCTGTCTATCTTGCGGAACGCGCCGCGTCAATGGGGGTGAAATGGGGGTTGGAGCGCGACGATCGCAGGTGTCTGACGTTCGATTTGATCGAAGGATCGGAGCCGATCGGTGGACGAGTCGTCGGTTCAAGAGGGTTTATGCCGTACGTTCAGATGATGTTGAGTATCCCGATTTCGGATTGATTGGTTTTGTCAGCCCGATGAAGGAACTGTGAAGAAGTGCCCGCGAGGGCCCTCCATGGGATTTTATCGAACGAATTGCGGCATATTTCGGCCCTGTCTTGGAACGTTATCAGCGGATTATAGGTGTTTGTTCAAGCATTTGTGAGCAAGTGGTTTTATTTGTTTATTTTTCACAGAGCGGAATTATGATTTATCACGGTATTTTAATATTTAGAAATTCATAGATGTTAGGTGTGGCGTTATTATAGTGGTATTAATATTCCTTTTATCTGCGACGAATTGCAGGTTTTGTAGAAAATTCATCTGCAGTTATCGTATCGTCTTCGTTAACGAGAATAGCAAATCCTAATCCAAATAACAAATTACGGATTATTAATGTACCTATAGTAACATGAAAAAATAATTTCGTACGGTATTATTGAAGATTAGTATATTTTGGAATTGGGACAGAAAAACCAGAGAGATAGAAACTATTTTATTATATAAAATGAGCGTTTAAAATAAATATCCAGTCTGTTGGGAGATTTGGTTCATTGAAATTCGGTTTCACGGGAAATTTAGAATTTTCGAGCAGAAATACAGATTCCGTTCCACGCGTGTAAAAGCTCGTTACATCAGCCCGAAATATCTCTCCCATTCGTTCTTTTTGAAAACATCGACATAATAAAACGTACTTTTCCCCCCTTTTTTTCCTCGGCAATGTAGCTCTTACGAGAATTTCGTGCTTTCTTTTCGAACAACATCAAGCATACACTCTCATTTCTTCCACGAAACGTGTCCCAGATTCCACATAGCGTACTTTACGAAACTATCACCATTACTACGAGATTCGCAAATATTCAGCCTCAAAATCCCGGTATTCGTATCCATTAGTGCGAAATAATGCATCGATGACAATATCCACGGAATATCTCGCGGACCAAACGATATATTTACATTTTATAACGTTCAAACGATTCTTCTACCTTTCAAATCCACGCTCCATTTAATTCCATAAACCCGAATTAATTCTTTCCCATTTCAAGACCATCGAACTCCTGTAAAAATGCTAGTAATTTTCGGTAATTTCGTATAATTGCGCCGGGCCGAGGGTATTTCGTGTCACTGTTATTCGAGATTACATTGGAACGTGAAATTTCATCAAACCTGTCCCAACAACTTTACCCATAGATCGCGTTTTTCGATTTAAAACAAATTCTTCCTATTTCGCGATCGATGTCGAGCAACGCGTCCCCAATTCGCGTTCGTCAGTGGATTCGCGTCGCTCCTCGTACAGTTTGCGCGGATAGACGGGAAAAAAGCTTTGTCGAGAGACAAATCGAACGTGGACATTCCTATTGTATGTGGGAATGATCGATCCGTAACCATCCGGTTGCCTTTCAGGGCGCACTCTCGTTCGAGTCCTTTTCTTTCAGGGGCGACGCTCGAGTATTCGGTCGATACCGCGCCTGTCTTCCGCCAAGGAAAGATCCTATCTGCCAGAAACGCGACGACCTACTTTTCCCGCCGAGTCATGCGATATCAGCTAGCCGTAAAGTGATTTGTACGACCGAAAAGTACTTCTGTTACGGCCGAATCGTACCTCTCGATCGTGTTCAACCCCCGCAACGGCAAAATCCTCCACTGAGGGGTGGCGAGGTTGTTCGAAGTAACGACGCGTCTGGGTCTTCGATTTCGTCCGCAATTTCCGTGTTTGGTGATCACACACGTCGTTTCTAGGTCAATTACTCGAGATCGAGTAGGAATTTGTTTGTGTAAATGATTCCGGGAAGAGGGATGCTATTGGCTTGAGATTTTTGCAATAGATGGTGGATGAAATATCAATAACAATAAGAACGATTCTTTATTTAATTACAAAAAATGATCAAACACAAATATCAAGTATATAAATCTTACTAGTTTCTTGCACATGTTTTCACTATTACAGCTCAATTGCAACTGAGCTATGCCTAATCTCTTTGGTTTGTTTGTTTTTTTGCTTTCATACGTTACATGAACATACACAATTCACTCGATACCTCAATCATTACACATTCATCACGATAACCTGAACCATTAGATATTGGCATCCCATGCAAACTTGTTCCATTCATCCCTTTCTTACAGACATCGCTCTATTACCACAATGGTTCCCCTTTTTCTATTTGTACCGAGTAATATTTATGATGGGGGTTAGTATAATAAATATTTTCCTTAGACTTTAACAAAATTTCCAAAGAGGATTTCAAATATGCAAATTCATTGGATTATTTGAGTCTAATATTTGCCGATATTATTAAAAATGGAATGTCCACGCTCATCGTCAGTACTAACTTCTACTAATCAGGAACAGTAGTACAACCCAATATAAACTCCGACAAATGTTACCTTACGCGGTATCAAATATAAAATCATTTTATATTTAATTAAATAAAATAAAATTTTATTGCCAATTAAATCATTCGAATAAAACTATGTACGACTCAGGCACGGGGAAAGGTAATTAACTCCACTTTTAAAATTTTTAAAAATTTTAGTCCCAAGACAGCACGTGATTTATACTTAACTGCTTAATTATTTAGATTAAATTTCTCTCTTCGTTTCTCGTATCAAGTACATACAGCAAGGCTGAAACTTATAAACGTAATCTTCAAGATCCAAGTAAGTCGGACTCACGCATGACCGATAGAGCTCTTTAAAAATTTCGCGAACCATTAACCGACATACACGAAGCCTGAAAAGCAGAATTCATAGGTCACCGTGTTCTCCAGAAGAATTCTATCGTTTCGAAGTTCCAACCCTTTCACCCCTAATGGACGTTCGATGGCTGCGTGTTTGCCGAACGACGCAAATATTTCGACTGACGTTAGCAAGCGTAAACAGAGGTCGTGGACAGACTGAGGTTGATTAACTGTAAAATAAACCGTGGCTGTTACAGTGGACCAGCACTACGTAATGCCGTTAATCTCGAATCGAAGGGAAACTTTCGGTTAAATCAAGCGAGACATTCATGACTGCGGCCGCCGTCTGATCAATGCGACAGCGTTTACGCAACTTCGGAGGAAATCGAGTTAAAGAGCGAAGTGTCCACACTCGAATCTGTCCGGCCGGTGTATACATTGATAGCAATCCCAGCACGATCGTCCCGGCTACGTAAACTAGTTAATAACGGGCTACCCAGGACTATTGATTTCCAGTGACACCCTAAACTTCTACGATTCCGCGTATATTTCCCACGGCCTGCATATTCATGCAGAGATCACCGTTCCTAAGAGTGCCGAAAGTTAACGCTAAACCTATAGCCTGAATCTCTGTTTTCAAAAATTTACAGTCACTTTTCCAATGTCTCTCGTTATTGCATTTCCTTGAGGTTCGAATTCTCTTTTATTCGCCGGTCATTTTGACCATGGTAAGCTTAGTGTTAATGCAGTGAATTGAATTTAAGTGAATCAGTCGAATGAGATTTCTTTGACAGCTTCTGCATAACATACGTGGTATGTACGTCTCGTATTTCGGTGAGATTTTAGTCTCTTTGGTTCCACCATATTTGCTGAAACTGCTATCGAGCAGCTATGATTTAGGGAAATTTGAAAATGGCGGATATTTCTTATATTTTTTCCAATGTTATTTTTATATCGTACTTGTGTATAAAATATTTGCATGATTAGTGTATAGGTATATTCGTGTAATTTTTCTGGTCCTTATCACCAGAGTATGTAATATATACACGAATTGACATTGCTAGTGAGTAGTGATGGCGACAGAAGGATTAATTTTTAGTTTCTTCTTGTTTCATTGCAGAGCCTGGGTTCTTGTGATAAAATAATCACCACATGATTGGAATTTTGTAAATATTCGTAAATTTAGTTTAACGAGTTTAGAAAATATTTGGCGATAATGGCGTATTTTTCATTAATTCGTTTGATGCGAATAGGTTAACCCTCTTGGTATTTTCGATATGGAAATTAATATAGGCATTCATCTGCTAGGTATTTCGTAGAGAAATCTCTTAGTATGAGCAGAGAAAATGTATTCCTAGCTTTCTGACTCATCTAATATTGTTTGCATGGTTAAATCTGGCAAACGATCAATCGAAATACAATTTTAGATGTGTAGATTTTCTACACATAATCGGATTCGTGCGTCTTTTTCGGTGACAAAGGTAACGAAATTGTCGAAACTTGCAAAACACTTCTATTCCGCAGGTCACAATGGAAATTCCAAAAAAGACGAACTGTCGGTCAAAATATAGAGTCGCCTTTGTAGACCTGCAAGAATAGAAATTGCGAATAAAAATTTCATTTTCCATATTTGTCGATAACGAATTTAATAGAACTACTAAACAGATTATAGACCGACGCTTTGTCTTCCAGAAATCATCAATCGAAACGTACTTCCAGCTCAACAAACTTTGAAGGACGTAAATTTCCAATAGAAATTCAATTTTCCGTATCCACGGACTCGGATTCTACCATCTGTATCGGGAATCGAATTAATCTCCTGTCTTCGTAGACCTCCAAGGACGCATATTTCCAATAAAAATTTCATTTTCCACATTTACTGGGATTCCTGCGCATCTTCGCGCAACGAGATCAACAGAGCCCTCAAAGTGAAAAGTCGATGACAAGCTTTTCTTCCGGAATTCTTCTATTCTCTTCGCTCAATCAGGATTCCATCGAACTCGTCTCATTGACCCGTTCCAATCATCGATCCCCTTCGATCGCTTTCCCGAAACGAGAGAACTCGCGAATTTTGCATGATCTTTGGCCAAAAGCTGCGTAAATATTAAAGGGTGGTACGCTGGTCGATTTGAACTGGGTCCACAGGTGGCGTTCGCTGTATTTTCATTGTCGCTGGGTGCAAGCAGCTAACTCGAAAAAGCCCACCCGTCACGTTCCCCGTGCTGACGAATCGTTTGAGTCTGGTGTCCATTGAATGTAAACCGGGGGCAAGAATTATTTGTCCTACGCGAGAGTTTTATTAGCAAAGGGAACGATGGTCTTGCCCGTCTTGCCTTTGTGTTCCGATGAACACGGTTAATTCGACGCCGCGCCATTATTTCACCTGCTGCTGTCTACGAAAATACGCGAACAGGCAGGTAGAGATAGACAGAGAAAGAGGGAAACAGGGTGAGGCGAGTAGCGAGAGGGAGAGAGATGAAGCCGGTCAGAGAGAAAGTTCAGAGGTAATGCTGATTACTGGCGACTGTCAGACAGAAAGGTATAAAAGGAGAGGAAGAAATGGAGGGAAGCTGGAATAGAGGGAAGCTAATAAACGAAAAAGGTGTTCTCTGTGCGGATCTCTTTGTTGGTGTTTTAATAGCGACAGATATCGATATCTCGGGATCGCTTTTTTCTTCCGCTGCCTGGCCGCTGTTTTGTTTGCCAATCTACTATCCGCATACGTATTATTTTGCATCTGTCAGCGTAATAAAGAGGTTTAATATGCGGGGATAATTTGTTCGTGTCTAGAAGGGATATATAGGATGTCGTCCCGGTGGATCGTGTCAATTACTTCTCCTATTTTCTATTATCCAGCTTCCGTTTTAGACAAGTATTCAAATGTATCTGGAGCATGCGATTCATCTGACTTTTGTTTTTCGTCGTGCAGATGGCAGAGCGATTCGCCAAGTTTAATGGACAGGTTGAATGAAATTACGATATTTTATTTGAACACTGATCCTACCGCGATTTCAACGATTATTCCTTAACTTCTGATATGAAATTTCGCATTCAATGCGGTCCCATTGATCATTTCCCTACGTGATTTGTCTTTTTGTGTACATTTAATCAATTTTTTAATATTTCCTCTTATTTCATATTTTTTAAAATCTATCTCCTTTCCTTTTGTTATTCGTCAAAGTATATATGGTAGGTTTAGTGTTTAATAATATATCATCAGAGTGAGAATTATATTGTATTTTATTCAATACAATCTAACTTAAAAAGAATGGAATTGAATTCATTGCATTTAGATCTTCATCTAATTTGTTCTAGATGAATATGAAGGGCCATTTTTGTTAGGAAGAGATACAAATTTGTCGACCATTATCGTAATCATGCATATTTCTTTCCTCCTGAACCTTCTTTTAGTCTTGATTCTATAAAACAAAATATTGGCAGATGTATCTCTACCTCTCAGTTACCTATCATTAACCTCCATTATTCGGTATGTACACATATAGCGTATACAGGTAGCCCTCCTACAACACGGTTTCGCTCTAACACGATAAGAAAATTGCAAAAGCCTTTGTACAACATTGTACTTCTACATGAGCAGTGACAACTTTAATTTATTAAATTAAAGTTGCATTAAAATAAAATAATATTTTTGCCTTTTTTATTTTGTGTTGTACATACATTTATATTTTTAATAAAAATTCAGTTGCTTATGTAGAATTAAAAAAAATTTGTTTTTAGTAAGATTTCGGAACGTAACCCCCCTTTTTGTACTGCGTCTGGGTCTCACACAACACGGCATTTTCTGGGAACCTATCTACCGTGTTATAGGAGGGTTACCTGTACTTGATTATTTTCGTCACGTTGCTCCTAAATCATTTATTATTTCGCATTATCGCAAATACTGCGCAAAATGTCTTCGTGACCCGGACATAAGTATTACTCGAGTCCAAGCGAACCTAGACTTCATCTGATAAGGCTTAATCTGCATCCCCGTTTTATCGCAGTGTTCAATCTACATACGTTTCGCAATACGCGCACACCCTCAGCCACCCCTATCATTCGCTCTAACTAAACTCCCTATGAAAAGAAGAAGGAACAAAACAAATGCATCATCCAACGAAGTCATTCACCCCATTAAATCCTCGTATCATCGGCCTTCCAACTGACGCGCCACCGATATGCATATTCCAATCCACTAATCGTCACCGATCAGCGATAACTCGACGTCCCAACCCTCGCATCCTGCAGAATGTAATCTGGTCTATCATCCGGGTGAATCTAACTCGGCTTCGAAGGCAGTCGTCGTATCCTCGACGACATACGATACACACCGAACTGACGTTGGAGAATTTAGCAAAGCAGAGGACTTTGTCCGCGAGACAAGAGTAAAATGGCGGCAGATTAGTCGACTGTCGATCACGGGGATCGATCTTACACGTCGGATAATTGGATCGCAACTGCTTTGTGTACAGGGGTGTAGTTCGGTGTACCTGGTCGGTTTAATAACCCCGTGCCCGAGATTCGTTGGCTGTGTCGGCTGGAGCCGAGGCTAGACGAGGCAGGCAGAGGCGTGTGCAAGCTGTATAACGGTACGGGAAAGCGCTTCCGGGTGTTTCCTGCATCGACGATCGCCTTTGGGGACAGGGGTGTTCAAAGGGTGAACGCGTAAATCGAACGTGCATGTTTTAAAAGGCTAGCCAGCCGAGCCGCAAAATTTTCAATGGCGGAAAAGAGCGATGTAAATTTTCCAGCGGCCATTTACATCGTTATGGGTCGGGCAAGTTTTTGGGTTTATCAGGTTTCCCGGATGTGAGGTGTCGCGCTGGGAGATGTCCAAGCGAACGTGCCTCGTCTGCTCGGTGTGTTTGTGTTAATCGTATTTCTTCCTTTCCTTTTTATCTTTCTTCTTTCTCCTTTTCCGGGAGAGAAGGCTTAATCGGTTTTTCGAGAATCGTCCCGGAATTTTAACAAATTTCTTTATAGATTCGAACGCCATTTTATTATACTTCTATACAAATATAGTAGTAAGTTTTCTTCGAGTGTGGATTCTGGTAAGATTTAATTTGCCGAAATTTCAATCGGTACTTTGCAGAAATATTTTGTAATTATCTGATCGCGAAGGGGTAGGTGTCGGAACGTGTAGGTTGCTCGGAATTTAAAGAATCAGTACCTGTGAAATAATTTTGTTCAAAGCTGCAACTTTTCCTGCGACGTATTTGCGATCCAAATTTCGCCATCGCCTTGTCCACGATGAATTTCACGCAGCCAATGCACAGCCTCTTTTCGCTCCTACGTATGTAATTCCCCATTTTCTCGGCACAGCTCTATCGCATTAATTCTGGATAGAGATAGCGTAGTCGTGACATCTCACGCTATTCCACAGTTTCGGTGGAAGCAGCTGCTTTCATCTTCGCGCATGCCGCTAACATGACGTATGTTATGTACATACTTCGTGCACCACGGACACATACTATCGTGTACCCTATTACCTGTCGCGGATATATCGAGGATCTTGTAAGGTGCTGAAACAGGATACCGATAAACAGCATCGCGGAATATTTTTCTGCAACCAGAGATTTTAGAAATGGCTCGAATGTCGTTTTCGACCTGCCTCCATTTGCAATAGAAATTTTCGTATCCATTACGATGTCGTTATAACGTCGAACTTATAAACAGTAAACAATTTTGAGTATATAAAATTAATTTGTTTAATTACTGTCAAATGGATGGAATTGTTAGCTTCTTGAAATTAAAAATTTCTTTCCAGTCATTACTGTAGCAATCTCACTTTATTGGCTCGTTTTTCCTACAAATTAACTCTATCTCTTCGCACACTGGTTACTCAGACAAACCACTCAATAACCAACTTTTTAACCCCTCTCTATCCGCCTGTGTCTTCCAGAACGGGCCCTTTTAAAGCCCGTCCAGCAGACAAGCGCCTCCCCGAAGGAGGAGGAACTCCCTCTATACCAAGATTTAGGGTGCAGGAGACTCCTCCCTCCGAGTTAGCCCCTCCGAAGGGTCACCCTCGGTTTATGCCGGGGAAAGTTGGGGCTGCACGAGACCACCTCACCTGGGCCTAGCTCTGGCCCTAACCTCCTACGGCCCATCTGGCAGCCAGATATTAACGGGTCCTTTAGACCCATTAGACCCAAATTCCAGGCGAGGACAGTCTTCTCTAATAAACGAGCGTCCCTCGTTTACCATTCCTACATTACTGAAAGTATATCGATGTTTATGGATAAATCGATATCGATTTTGGTTAAAATGGAAACGTAATTAAACACCGCTGTTTGTTTTCATTAGGCCAATTTAATTCTAGCGTTAATTGGTGTTCGTGGAAAAATTAATATCGACTTTCATTGAAATGCAAACATGATTGTTTTCATTGTACCATTTTAATTAGTGTCGTTTATGTGCGCCGTATTTGGATACACGTTAGAGGTCAGTAGTTCTGGTTTTAAATAAAGATATGCCGATAATAATCTGTTTTCAATTACTCAACGGGTTTCTAGAAAGGCCTACACCTCCATGCATGAACGCGAACAGATTTACAGTCGCCACTTAGCTACCATGACGAAGCACGTTCTTCTAGAATCTCTATTTTCTAAACATCCCATTCACCCGTCACTCGTCAGAATTCTTTGACTCTCGAAAAGCAGGTGGGCGCAACGCAGTCGTTAAGCTGCTGAAACAAAACGAAGATCCAACTCCTATTTAACACGCAAGAGGAAGAAAATCTCCTCGAGGTGACGAAAGATTCCTCCTTCGATATTCCCAAACTAATTAATCGGAATAATTTCTTAAATAATCGAGTAATTATTTCACGATGAGGCTGAAACTCCTTTATTTACCATTTCAAAGTGAACGAACTCGAGAAAATGAGAAGGAACGACTTCCGCTAAACGGTAATGATTTATTTTATTAATCAATAATTCATCAAGATTCCTCGGTGTTTCGATACAGAACGGAAACCACGCAAAATTAATTATTCTCCACGCACATTATTAAAACGTACGAATTCCGTTAATCAATAAGCAATCTACTGCGCGTTCGAATTATTTAAATCAGGTTAAATATAAAATACAGAAATCTCTTTTTCTGCCAAAACAGATACATCGATCCTTGCTGGCAACCCCGTTATTTCGCTCTTTTTCAGGATCCATTCCCGGTTTTCAGTTCGTCCAAATTCTCCCCGAAATTCATTACAAACATTACAACCGTACCTCGATCTCGCGTCTTTTTCTGCGGGAATTCGCACGGAATACAAAATTCGAAAGGAAGACCGATGCATCGAAATTTTGAATAACCCGCGCTCTTTCTTTTTCCGATCGGGGTGCACGATCGCCTAGCGAGCCGTGGCCGGAAATGTTTTTACATTGTGTATTTTCGCGTGCAGATTCGGTTCAGCGGTCGAAATCGTTGATAGTCACAGATACGGGTATATTTTGAAAAGTGTAATTCTGGGAACAGCGGCTAGCGAAAAAATTGCTCGTACCCCCTGACAAAGAAATATTTGCCTTGCAACGTGCACACGATATACGTATACACATACATAAAAGCGCGGACTTACCAACCCGTAAATGGCACGCGTACGTTTTTCCTAACTTTATTCCAACGTACAGCTGTCCCGTGATTTAGTAGCCAAGAGAGTCGCGATTTTGCGATACGAATTCGTTTGACAATGCGTCAGTATACTGGCAGAAAAGTAGAAGAGAGAGAGAGAGAGAGAAGGTGAGAGGAAAAAACGAACAATACGAATGAATTTTCTCGTCGATCCTGTTGATCCGCGGCTTTCGATCACGAAATATAATAAGAAGACCGTTTCCAAAAATAAGAGGAACCCGCAAAGAAACCAATTTCCAGTAAAGTGCCTGACGTAACCCTAACACGCTTGATTTTTATGATAATCGTATTTTCGAAGTCATCGCCTCTTGGTCCATTGCAAAATTCCAATCCAAAGCAAAAGGAATATTTACAAAGGGAAATAGGAAGATCCTATGACGAAACCTATTTCCAGCGAGCTTGTGCTTTGGAATAACCCTGATAAGCTTCGCTTTTGAAATAATCATATCTTCTGAGATATTATGCGAGAAACTGCTCAAGATGGCGGAAGTGGTATTTCCTGTGAATTCGCAGTAGCCAATTGTGAACTATGGCAATGGGATTATTTTCAAAAGAAGAATAATCCACGACGAAACTTACTTTTAACCCTTCGCACTCGAGAGGTGACTCTCAGTCACCGTTTGTTTTAATGCTATAACTTAGATAATGAACGATCATAATTATATTAAGAACATCGAAATGAAATTATTCTATTCGTTCGTTTCTTAAGTTTCTTCTTTTTTTAATTTTATCATAAAGAGTATCAGTGAGATTATAAAAATGTAAGAAGAGCTTCGAATTGCATCTTCACAACGAAGAAATCTTCGAGTTCAAAGGGTTAATGTACTTACATTTTATATACTCGTTCTTTCTAATGATCGAAGCTTCAGAGTAGTTATCCAAGATGGCGGCGCAAGCTGCCAATTCGTGGATTCCAATGGCAGCTTAAAATTAGGAGATCTTGCTCCAAAGAGAAAAGGAATCCACTACGAAACCTTGTCTATAGTGAACTTCCACCCTGAAATAACTCTCGTGCGCCTGATTTTTCTAATAATCGTAGCTTCAAAGCTGAAGATCGCGATGAATGGAAGTAATATTCCCCGTCGATTCGCGGATTGCAGTCGCGGACTAAAGTAACAGGACCATTGCCGAAAAAAAGGAATCCATGACGAAACCTATTCGCAGGAAGCCTCCGATCCAGGATAATCCTAATACACCTGATTTTTCTAATCATAGCTTCAAAGCGATCGGTCGAAATGGCGGCGGAAGCAATATTCGTTTCGGCGGAGGCTGCAGATTCTCGTCACAAAGGGTTCTTCGGGGAAACAGAGTCGGAACGAATTACTAGGTGGGACAAAAGGCGGCCGTTTCGCGGTCGAGAAAGCGAAACAACGGTAACGCTACTTTCGCGGGGCAGGAAATATCAGCCGAGTGAAGGTTCTTGGAGTAAGACAGGCGCGGTTTCTATGACGAGGATAAGGGTTGGAATTAGAGTGCATCCAATCGAGGAAACGAAGTGCGTTACGGTGGTCCCGCGAAGGTGTACAAGGAACCGTCTTTCCGCTCCCCTACTCCTCGTGGCCGCAGTTTCTGGTGGCATTCGACAAAAAGAGTTTTAATTTCCGGCGAGAAAAAGCAACACGGGACTTTAGTCGCTTGCACGCGGCTGCACGGACTACCTCAAACAAAATATTACCACAGCTTAACGCGCCACGCGGCATACGGTCTGAGACTTTGCCTTCCGACTTCCGTTTCGTTTAGCGCGTTCTGCCGCCAGAATTCTCGCGTTATTGCCAACACCTACAATTTTCTTATTCCCTCTTGTCTTTTATTTTTTCCACTTTCTCGCCGACGAGATTCTTTAATGCCGACGCATTACGCCTGAAATTGCACGTATTTTCCGTATTAGTTCCGTGGGTGTTGGTCACTTGGTTCGAATTTGACAGCGTTTCAAAGATGGAGTATATGGGACTGAATATGTCGGAATTTGCAAGCTCTTTTTCACGCTGCTACGACCTTCCCAATAAAGTTTGGAGTACGAGCCTTGGCTACGTTAGAGCTTGCAGTGTGCTCTATAAGCACATGTATCTTTCGTGAGCTTTCGAGCTTGCGACATTTTTTACCGATTTTTCTTCGAGAAATTCAGGTCTGAGGGCGAGTTACGATTGATGACATTTTTCGATGACGGCCGATTCGATTGCGGGATGCACCAACCTAATCCTCGGGTGCGTATGTACCATGTGTGCAAATTGCGTGGGTGTAGGTCACGTGGTTCGAATTTGACAGCGTTACAAAGATGGAGGATATTGGTCTGAATATATCGGAATTTGCAAGCTCCTTTTGACGTTGCTGCGAGCTTCCCAATAAAGTTAGGAGTGCGAGATTTGGGTACGTTAGAGCCTTCAGTGTGCTCTATAAGCACATGTATCTTTCGCGAGCTTTCGAGCTTGTAGGATTTTGTTCCCACTTTTCTTCGAGAAATTCAGGTCTGAGTGTGAGTTATGAATGATGCCATTTTTCGATGGCGGCCAATTCGATTGCGGGATGCACCAGCCTAATCCACGGATGCAAAGGTATCACGTGTGAAAATTGCGTGGGTGTTGGTCACGTGGTTTGAATTTGACAGCGATTTAAATACTGAGTGTATGGGACTGAATATGTCGGAATTTGCAAGCTCCTCTTCACGCTCCTGCGAGCTTCCCAGTGAAGCTAGGAGTGCGAATTTTGGGTACCTTAGAGCTTGCAGTTTGCCCTATAAGGACATCTCACTTTCGCGAGCTTTCGAGCTTGCGAGATTTTTTACCTATTTTTCTTCGAGACATTCAGGTCTGGAAGCGAGTTATGAATGATGACATTTTTCGCTGGGGGCCAATTCGATTGCGGGATGCACCCACCTAATCCATGGTTGCAAAGGTATCACGTGTGAAAATTGCGTGGGTGTAGGTCACGTGGTTCGAATTTGACAGCGTTTCAAAGACTGGATATATTGGGGAAAACTCGGATTTTAGGAACTATGATTCATACACACCTAGATATCTACGAGTCACAATACCCATTGTCTTTCAATAACGTCGCATATAACGCGTATAGCAGTTAGGGTTATAAGGGCAGCGACTTATCCCTGGAACTGTCGAAATGTATAGCTCGTTCCTCGCGACTTAAATCGTGGGGCACCACTTATGGCACGTTCGCATAGAACGCATCGAGGAATATCGACACTTGGATCCCGCGGCCTGTACCCCGTGTAACCTGTACACACACGTGAATCCTTTGGCAGGGAGTCGAGGGCGCTAGGAGACAGGAGCGGGCGGGATATTGGCGCAAAAGTTGTCTTGAGCGGAAGGAAGGAAGGGAAGCTGGAAGAAGGAGAAACACGGAATAAGAGGAGAAGCATCCTGCTGACTCTGCTGTCGTGGCTCGTCTTCAGACGTCGCAGAGAGAAGCTGGAACTTCACCTGAACCACCCACTCGGGGTGCCCACCTCTTTTCCGCTTGGTCTCGTGGACCAGGCGACTCCTGTCCCTTTTGCTCTTTTCACGTCTCTCCTTTTCCCGTTTCCGCGTCAGGCCTTGGTCCCGCGGGATTCACATAATCCTCTTCCATCATTTCGCAACGATGATATGAAAAGAGTACTTATGTGGGTTCAATTATGGGGCTCCATGCCAATAAAAACTCTCCCTCCCTCTATGATCCGTGGTTTCCTCTCTTTCTGCGCCTCCCTCTCGCTTCGTGCCGCACTCTCTCGCTCTCTCGTCTCGCTCTTCCTGCTTTCCTCTCGCATTGACCGCTCCCGCTGGCTTTTCAGCTTTGCCCGCGCGCAACGCGCCTCTTCCTCCGGGCTCCTCCTCCATTCACCTATCTAACTTTAATCTTAATGCCAGAGTTCTTCTACGGTATCCAGGAGCGGATAATGTTGCGAGAAATGGGGAGTCGATGTACCGGCAAAGGAAAAATCACTATCGCTTTTCGATGATTTAGGATATTCAAAGGAGAACGTGTTAGGGGATGTTAGGTAGTTTGGTTTCTTTCCTAGTCGTATTTCTCACTTTATCCCAAAACTGGAGTTCATAATCGAGAGCCTACTTGTATTGCTGCCTCAAATTTCATTCTGTCTTTGTATTTTTCTGATCATTTACGCGTCTACGTTGACATATTTTTGTTAAGCTAAATTAAAACTCAAATTAAGAATAGTGTAATTGGACATGGGGTTAAGCCGTGTATAACAGGTATACCACGTATCAAGAGTAGTGTGATTATCTTATATTATTCGATCATTGGAGAAAGAATAAAAAATTCTTTCGTTGTAAATGATGATCGAGGGAAAGTAAGAGAAGTAGATAATGACAAATTTGCTTGGTTTTTGACAAATTAACCGTGTTACCGGGGACAGGAAAGCTCGACTTGCAAAAAATGGCCATATCATGTAGTCCATCCTGTATAATAAGATTCATTAGGAGTTTTTAAATACCTGTGACAGAAGTACTTAGTGAGAGATCAAGTTTTCTTTTTCTTCTGAAGGTATTATCCTTGAAGATTGACAATTATTTTCTGAGTTGAATTAGTTACCATTTTATACTTCATCCTCGACTGATTAATAGAATAATGTATTGTACTAGAGTTTTCTAAGTTTCCACAAAGAAATTTTTTTTTTTTAAAGTTTCAGTACTTCTTAAAAATTCCAATTTCTACCAAACGAGTATACTACTCCATAAACATCTATGCCACAGTGGTACGAGTTACACTAATTTTTGAAATTCGCGATATTTGTTTTCTTTCAACCACGCATTGAAAATTTGGACCACCAATGAATAGAACACTTTGCGAATTAAGAAGGATATAAATTCGTTATATTCTAAGAATAATAAAAATTATATTGTGGCAGTCAAGGTGTCAACTAGGGAAGTTATCCAAAATTATTACAATTTCTTCGCAATTTCGTAATTAACAAAAAATTGGAGAACAGGAACGTGACGAAGGAATCGTGCCATAACTCGAACGATATCGAATCACATATCGCACTGTGTAGCAACGACCAGCAACTAAGAAGCCTCCTCCATCCTCGTTCTTTAATCCATTAATTATTAATCACATTAAGCGAACGTTATTAACTCAC
Organism: Eufriesea mexicana; assembly: GCF_001483705.2. Taxonomy (NCBI): domain Eukaryota; kingdom Metazoa; phylum Arthropoda; class Insecta; order Hymenoptera; family Apidae; genus Eufriesea; species Eufriesea mexicana. Next base: position 81,815 of record NW_016909567.1, on the reverse strand, counting down.
GAGCCAATTTGCGTGCGCTGACGATGATTGCGGTCGCGGCTAATAAAGGATAATAAATAATATTATCTTATTACCGGCTAAGTAATTGATGTATCGCAATTAGCGTCGGCGTTACACGTCGATATAATTTTTTCCGTTTGCCAGCCGTTTCATAACGACCGGTTACAATTCAAATTAGAAGGGTATCCCTGGAATTATCGACCGGCCGTGGAACGTGTATGCGGTGCTCCAATTAATTCGACGGCGGGAAGAAGGCAATGTAAAAAGGGAAAAAAGGGGGAAAAAATGGGATAAAATAGATTTCGCCCTAATTAAACATAAACCTTCGACTAGCCGTGAAACGGGATTCAGCTCGTTGCTGGGGCGAATTTACAATGGAACCAACTTGCACCGTGAGTTTTTGTGCAGCTTCCATTTGCCGCTACATGATCAACGATAAATAATGACACCCGTGATAATAAGCTCCCCTCTATTGGTTACAGATAATGCGTGTGTATGCACGAGAATTCGCGGGTTATTGATTTTAATTGGCTGTCGGGTTCAAAGAACTCAACGCGAATCGAAAATCTAAGAAAATCACTTCGTTTATCCTTTTGAAGAAAAGATATTTTTATATGAAAATTCTTGTCGACTATAGTGATCGTAGACTTCGATATGCTATCTTAGCTAATCGTTCATACTCACAATATTATAGATTTTTCCTGTCTTTTCCTTTCTTCGTTTTCACGCAGTCGATGATCAGCATGTTATTCCTTTTTTTCTTTTTTGAAAATTACTGATCATTTTTCCGTATAGTTAGGTTTCCCATAGATAAAGTGTTCGAATTCCGTTGGAATTTTCAAATCTTTCAGAAGCAAAGAAAATTTATCGCTGATAAAGGGCGAACCCTGAAGGATCTGGGGTACTTCTCAGCTACTCGCAGCTTTAATTTGAATGGCAACGGCGAAATAGAAAATATCTGAAACCCTGAATAGCTTTATCAGTGCTTATACCTGAAACGAACTTACTCCCATTTCCGTCGCGAAAGGATATCAAAAAGGCAGTGGAGCGAATCTCAGGCGGAAAGCAACGTTTCCGGGCGATCTTTCCGGTCACCATCACACTCACGCGTGATCTAGTTTCCGTCATATAATTACCTGCTATCGCGGCGAGAGATAATTAACCGATAAGGGTCGTCGAAGGAACGAACACAGCGGGATGAACGTATCAAAAATGCGAGAAATTATTCGGGAACAGAGGAGATTTCGACCTTCCGACTTTTCCGACTGAGAATTCTCCGGAAATTAATCGAATCCCCCGTTCATAAATTCAATGAATACGGTATGAACGCAGAGACAGGAGAGACAAGGAAGACGGTGATGGCGTTTTAAGAAATTCGTACGTATTTTAATGCAGTCCAAGTGCTTCTTCTCTGTACCGATTTCAATTTCCCATCGAATTTTTGAGCTACTCGTTAAATTGACGTACCAATCCTTTATAAATCGACGCGGACGATCGAGTGGACGAGATTCTGCGTTTCTTCCATTGATTTGTCAGAAGTAATGAAATGTTTGAACGCATAAGCAGATGTTCCTCAGCTGTACATAGATAGAATCCTGAATATTTGTAGAAGAACGTGAATATTTATGTTTCAATCGATATGCCAGGAATAATATTATATTGGAATTCATAAATAAATATTTCTTGGCTGTTTATATTTAAATAATTTTTTCTCATAGATTTAAGAGAACGTTGTGTTTCAATTGATATGTCAGAAATAACAGTATATTGGAATTCATAAACAGATATTTCTTGGCTATTTCGTAGGTTTGCGAGATTCGAATTGAATATTTATTTATGTCACATTATTACTAAAATTGGTATTATCCATGCTGATGTTCGGATACAAACTAAAATAAATAGTTCCATTATTAAAAAATACTGACCCTATGCACTCGGCGATTTTTCCCGAGATTTTTCCACGGATGAGTGAGAAATTCAAAGATTCACTGTCACAAAGCCGACGATATTTTTGTCAGTAGTAAATGAGAAATCGTACTTCAATTAACCCATCGAATTATTCGAAGTGGATACTTCACTCATTGTCTTATCATCCTAAATTAAATATATCAACAACCGTGAATATTCAGAATCGAATTAAACAGCAACGGAAGGTCGCCACCCCTGACTCTCGAAGTAGACATCTTTGACATGGATTCGCGAACCACGGTGAAAGAAAGAACTCCCAGAAGGCAGAGCAAAGCCGGGACCAAAGATGAGGCAATCATCTGGATCTCGGTGCGCGACTGAAAATAATCAAGCGCTAAAATCGAGAGAGGTGGCGGAGCATAGATGAAAAAAGGAGTATATCGCGAGGACGACCGCCTCTATTAATAGCAAGCATACGCGTCTGCCACGTATGTCATCATTTTATTTTTCCAGTTACTCACGTGCACGGTCCCTTTCATCTTCAGCCTGCCGGGGAACGATGTATCCCTTGTAGTCCCATCGTACGGTTTCTTTTCGACCTCGAGGACGTCGTAAATCGTAGCGAGTCACGCCGCGACGCGCACCTTTGCCTGCTATTCGCAGATAGAAGAAACCGCAATGTTCTGCGGCGCTGCCTCGCGGCAGCTGTCGTACTCGTTGTGCCCGAATAATCGCCGGTAATTTCTCCGACCGTCCCGTATATCGGCGCCATTTTCTTTTACTTATTTCACCGCCGACATGTCGTGCACGACCGGGTCTGCGTCTCGGTTCTGTAATTAGTTCTGTAGAGATGCAACGCAGGCCAAGGATGCATCGATGACGGCGATCAGATGCAAGCTACACAGGGTACACGGCCATTTGGTGATCTGAATGATTCATGCTCGTACGCTCCTTTCGGAATCTCCCAAAGTGTTCATCCCCTTGGACGTCGAGCAGATACTTGTATCTCGGGTCCCTGTGGTACTTTATTCCTTAGACTATTTTCTAGGCCATCTTTGGCTCGGATCTTTTCAGGCTTCGGGCCCTGGGGTTAGGTCTACGAAGATGGTGTGTTTGGATTTTTTGAATGTTCTTTCTTTCAGCGTTTCGTATGTTTCAGGCGTACGTGGTACCGAGTATGTGTGTAGTGTGTGGTGGTATCGGGGGTAATTAGAGATGTTGATTGTTTTTGTTCGAGATGGAATTTAGAACGTCAGAGGTTCGTGATTCACTTCACGAGATGATAAATGAGAAATCTTTTTCCTTATGGAGAGTAAGTTGTGTGTATTCTTTCCAGCTCGCTATAATGCATGAATCATGTAAGAGAAAGTTCTTGCAAGGGGTCATGCTATTACTGTCGCGGTAATCTAACAATGCTGGGCTTCATAGTCGTACTTGGCTACTTTCTTTGCTCCTAGTGCTCGACCATCGGATTTTTTAAGTTATTAGTTGATGCGCGAGTCATCGGTGTTGAAGTATAATAAAATGTATAATAGAGGTTTTTGGAAGATATATTTCAAAAGTTTTGTATTTAATTTGTTCAAGTTTGCAATGTGTTTTCTTGATTTATATTAGTACATAGGAGCAGGATAGTAACAGTGAAAACGCTATAGGCAGACTGTCTTCCTTCTTTAAATAATTAAATTCATGACGCGTATGAATCATGTTCGATATCTTCTTCAATTAAAAACGTGCTGTCATTGTCATATTTAAACACGTGATCTAAACGGGAAGTGACGAAATAATTATTATTGGATCAGGCCTCTGTCAACATCGAAGGAAAATGCAGATAAGCCTTTGATCATTCGTAGTGCAACGTACAATATCACTTGCATGATTAAGCTGTTAAATCAGGGTTATTCTAAAAATTGTAAGAAAGATCCCAAATAATATCTTTCTATTTATCTTCCAAAACAGGATGGACTGCCATTTATTTCACAATTAATATTACAAATGCTATAGAAAACTGTTGTTCTTTGAAACGGTATCAGCTGTTATTCAACTTCTAGCTTCTGCATCATATCGACGATGATGTCCTACTATTAAATTTATTAAATTCCTCGAAGAAGGAATTAATTCCTCAATTTACCAGACGCGATACATTTTCTCGCTGGTATCAGCTTGCATTCTAAAACCGCAGACGTTTTATTTCCAATTTATTTACAATTAGCTGCAACCACAATCGGCGAATTTACGTATTAATACCTAACTGACGTCGAAACTTTTCACCGATAGGATACACTTTATAATCAAATACCGCGGGCAATATTATCAATCGCTAATGTAAATACGTTCGCTGTCCGAATGAAATATTTCATTCGATCAGTTACTCGGATATAACGTATAAATTTAGAAACCGAGATTGCAGATAGAGTGCAAGAATTTCACGCACACGTGCGTGTATGGTTATACACCGGAATAATATTCTGGAAGCAGTTATCGATTACGTATAGAACGATTCTGGAGCGAGCGCGTGTACTCCACGGTTGACCATCACGCACTCGTACGGCTGACGAACGAGTAAAATTTATTTTTAATTAACGTGCAAATGAATGCACCGACGACCGTTTCCTGCTTATCAGGGGTGCCATTCGTTGGCGTTGATAGCACTCGCGCATGCTGCCCGGAGAGAGATTATTCGTGTCCCGGTGGATCTGTGCGCGAAAGGACTGTCCAGGAAGTGACATGAACATCGTCATCGCCTAGTTAAGAAGCGTTAAAACAGAAAATCTTTGCCTTCGACGGTCGAATACCGTACTCGACGAGTCCCCCGTTGATGGACGTGTAATTTATATACCTACCGCTCAAAGTGATCAGAGGGGCGCGTAATTAAACGAGGTAATTTTTATTTTAAAGCCTGCTCATTCTGTGAAAGCGGTGATATTGCATACATCGGGTTCTCTTATTCCACGCATTTTCGACATTTTTCCGATATCAAATTTTCCCTTTCTCAGCTACGAAATTGGACCGTCAGCAGTAATTTTGCTACCTTTTTTATAATGCATATCATAGATACATCGGCGATCGATGTGAAAGATATTCGCGAAATTATATATATCTGCCGCGGTACCAATGAGTATTTAATCATCGATCAACAGCTTATAAGCATGTTGCATCCGCTAAATCTATGATTTCCAAATTAACGTTCGAAATTGATAAATACGCCCGATACGTACGCAAATATTCGAGGACATAGGAATTACAGCGAAAACCTGACGAATTCCATAATTCGACATTTAACCAAACACCGCTTGCAATTTATCGGAACCAGAATTTTCAAAAACATCGTTGGTGAAAAAATGAAAGCATGATTTAATAATTTCATTACCCAGAAGAAAACCCTGAACGTTCTACGAGGTTAAAAGTCGAGAAAATTTTTGATAGTACACACTCATAAAAATCAGAAGAAATACCAATGCGATACTGTAGCAAATTTTAATATATTCCCATTATGTCTCGCCATGTAGAACGATGAAAATGAATTTTCCCAATAATTAATAATAATAAACACGAATAGGTTAATATAAACGTGAATAAATAGTATGCATACCCTCTACACGATTTGTCATAATTCTTTGCATACCGCGGGAGAAATTTCTTCGCGTATCAGTCGTATCAATCAACTACGTTTTATCTGCATAAATCTCCACAATTCTCTACCAAGCTTTCCACAATTGAACCGTAGAATGGACCAATCCGACTCCATCTCATGCGCCAAAACCAGTCTCCCTTCCAACAACCCCTCCAGCGATGTGAAAACTATCAATCTCCCGCGACTCTATCGAAAATTATTTCCCGTGACTATCGAATATCAGCCGAAATAATACGACCACGTTACCGAGATACCCGCCATCGTTTTTCCTAAATTTAACTGTTGCGAAACGGATCGCATCGTCGGCGCTCCATCCTCTCTCTGTAGCCGTTCGGGATTAACCGGATCGCGCGGACCGGGCTCTGGCAACGATATTTTTCCTCGATATAACGCGCAGGCTGGTTAACGATCGCCAGTTGGATCAACGGGAGAGTGACAGAGAGGAGAAAATAAAAAGGGAAAAAAGGAAAGAAAAAGGACGAAAAAGGATGAAAAAAAACCGGGGCCGTCGACGAAAGAGCGTCATGGCGGGAGAATTGATTTAACCGGGGGTGGCTGCAGGGAGAAAAATCTGAACCGATCTTTCCAGGTATAATGCGTACACGTATCTATATTACGTTAATTAACACCGGAGTTACGGTCTCGCGTATCAACGGCCGTAACGTTAACGCATTAAATCGGACATTTCCGGTTGATTAATCGACGATTGATGACCCTGCGCGGACTAGATGCCTAATAAACCGATGGTGGCCGCCATTGACACGTAGAAGCGAGCCTCGTTGGATATACCTGCGACAGTAAAACACCGCTCAGACGTTCGCATCGCCGAGTTATCGCGACCAGCATGATCATACAAGCAGTTTAATTAAACGACGAGCGTTCGCAGACCAGGGAAAGACATAGTGCTCTGTACAGCTGGTTATTTGTTTCGCCGATGCATCCTCGCGGAGGTCGTCGAACGTTCCGCGTTTCTGCAAACTCGATAGGAGATGAAAGGGGTGCCTGTGAAGGATTTTTTCCTCAACGTCACATCCTTATCGGTGCATCGCTTTGTTCCACGGAGAACGAAGAACTGTGCCAGCTGCGGTAGGGGTTTAAAGTTCAGACGCGTTTTTATTGTTGCCTTGGGTATTTATACACGTACTCGCGCATCTTTATCTTGGCTCCTCTCGGGTCTTCGTAACCAGAATTAATTGTGAATCATTTCGTTCGATGAAATAGTTTATTGTCTTCTGGAGATTGCTAAAGAGTTGGCTGACTTACGTTATGTTTCTTTGCGCGTGTGTTGGAGAATTCTCTTTTATTGCAGTGTTCTCGCTCGAATGCTGATTGACAAGCAATGACGTCGATGATCTTTGCTTCGCCATGTGCGATACGGGGAATAAGATACTGCGAGAATATGCGAGGTTGTGGAATGCAGGGAAAATTTATTTTTGGAAAATTTTTGAATCTTCGTTGATCCTGATCCAGGTTCGTTTAAACAGCTAAAAGTGTCTGATGTAGATTTCTATTAAAATTTGTTTAATTCTGTCGTCGACAGTGATCCACTCGCGGGTCATCTAATTTCAGATTCATCGGTTTTACATTTTTTCTCTCAGCTATTTATCGACTTAGTTTCAAGTGGTAGAAAACAAGCTTCGAATTCGAGTTACGAATGAATATATAAATTTAATAAATCCACCTGAAGTTACTCGATGCTCGGAAAAGGTTCATAGTGATTGAAAAGAAATGGTAAGGAATTTCGCTAATTAATGGAATAACGAATAGGAACGATTAAACGAGTCGTATCGGTTAGGACTTGCGGTGTGACGAGCTGAGGCATTAATCAAATCCAGCGAGCTGTCTCCCGTGTCGCATAAACAATCAGCGCGCACGAATCTTTCCGATATTTCATTTGGAGTCGGTCGGGAACGCGATCACGGGTGAAAATGGCGGGAGGGTGCGAGGAAGGCAGCGAGGGGTGGCTGAGGCACGAAGGCGAACGGCCGTGCACGCTCTAGCGACAGAAGTTTCGCCATGGCTGGGTGTTCCAGCGAGGAAACTTCGCCGGCACGCTCGTCGAACGTAAGAGCCATGAGTGACGCGTAATTACTCGCATCCGAATAGCAGACAACTGGGATTGAAGGGTACCAGGGCTCGGAGTGACAGAGCGTGTCAAAGTTAAGCGCGCGCTAGAAAAAGATCGTGACACTAATTGCTCGAAAATATATAGGCGATCCTGACTGGTGCCTCGCGGAAAATCCTCTCGCATCGTCTGCCTCTCGGATCCTACTCACGTCCTTTCTGCACGCTTCGCAAAGACGTTCTAATATCTAGCCTGGTACGTCGCCTTCTATCCATCTTGATCGAACATGTGGAAAAAGAGGGACATGTAGCTTCTTGTCTTCCTTTCTGCACGCTTCGCAAAGACGTTCTAATATCTAGCCTGGTACGTCGCCTTCTATCCATCCTGATCGAACATGTGGAAAAAGAGGGACATGTAGCTTCTTTTGTCCCATTCTGCTATCAAATTAGGCGATTAACCCCTTATGCTCGAAGATTTTCTTAGACTTTTCCAAGCTCGATCATTTCTAGTGAAATATAGAAAGGCAATCACGTGTATTTTATTTCGATATTTCATGTGTCGTTCTAATCAGCTTTCACTCCTCGGTGGGAGTTCATTTTGAAGACTGACGTTGAGAGAAGGTATTAGTGTATACTCTGTGAGGTACTCTGAATAGTCTCGTAGTTCTATATGAATCTGTATCTTCCTAATGATATGGTCAAAACTGAAACATCATTCATTGATCGATTCCATCTCGCTTACTTCCTCCTTCACCCCTCGTACCGTGATTTAATTTCGAGAAGTGACGTATAGGAGAAGTGTTTAATTTTAGTTAACCGATGTCTGTCCCATTCGCGATAAAATTAGGCAAGAGTTTTAAAGAACATGTGCATTTCGTCAAAAGCAACTTCACATTTTCGGTACTTGCAAAAAATTCGTACCAAGTTATTTTCGCACAATTGGTGCTCACAGTGTCAATCTTAAATCTGCAATTTAAGTTACGCTAATTATTTCTTCTATGATTTACACCCGAATCACTGTTATCTCGGTTTTGACCTGGGTTTACTGATGAAAATCTGGCTTGGCCAAGGTTGCGCGAAGTCTTCTTAATTAAGATCCCTTAAAAAAGGTTCTCCAGCGCGTGAAACGATTTCATTAACCCTGGAAGGGTTGGCTGGGTTAGGCAAACATAAATCATTGCGCTGGGTCTTATGAACCTAACGTCGTAAACCTCTCTTCACTGTACGCAGGGAATAATGTACCAAAATTTCATGTACACTTAAGTGAATTTAATACTTAAACTGTTTGAAGTCTACATAAAATGTAGTGTATATAAATTACGGATCTATAAAATCCTTAGTCAACGAAAACAACCCTTGCCAATTTTTCTGAATTTCTAACTATCTTAATACTCATTCTATAGTCAGGAGTAAGACTCGCGTCATCCTCCTCCAGTTCCCCTACAACCTATATTATAAATATTCTATGCACTTCCTAAACCGTAATTTGAAAGAAGATTTACCAATTTCATAAAAATGAATTAAAAATAATATACTATCTTTCGCCCGTCCTGTGAAATTAATAAAATTAACAAGGGTCGTGTTTCACATATATATTTACCCTCCAATTATCGCGCATCCCATATATATTTCCAATTTACACAGCTTGAAACCGGCCACAGAACTGGCAATCAAATGCTATTCCCCAAAGTGTATATATTTACTTGCCACTCGAAAATCAAAGATATACCTCCGTTACCCAAGCACCAAGATCACCTCCGTCTTACAAACCACCCCACCGCTCTCTCACGCACACGCATTACCCAAAACTACCCCTCGGCAAACTCGACGAGTACACCTACTCCATCACAGGATCCAATAATTCCGTCTTACCCTCCGCGCTGAGCAGCGGGAAAAAAGGAAACAATATCTCAGCGCACCCCCGAACCAGGAATTAAACTCATCCAACATTCCAGTCAGAAGGCCGCGACCGTCCAGTTAATAACGAAATTCGTCCCTTCCGCGTGTCGTGAAATGATTCGTCGGCTGTGCAATTTCACGGGGCGCTGGCGAGTCGACGGAAAAGCGGGAAGCCGTTTCGCAAGCGAGTTAATCGGCAGGACGGAAATCACCGGCCGCTGGAGGCGGTCAATGTGCAGCTGCTAGCCGTCTGGTGCACGCTCTGCTTAGCTCGACACGCCGTGGCGGCAGGTTACGACCTACGGTAACGTGTTCCACGGGGTAGCTGAGAAAGGGTGAAGGAGAAAGGGGCGAACTCGCGAGGCTTGTCGCGCGGCCAGCCGGAAGTTCCGCGTCGCGCAGTGCCGGATTTTTCACGATTCCTGGGTAACCTAAAAATTAGCATAACACGCTCTTCGAGATCGCTAACCGTATTTCTTGATTGGTATAGAAATTGGTGTCATGTGGTTTTCGAGGAATCGGAAATCGATATTGCGTAGGAACGAAATAGATGCAAGAGGAAACTATTAAATTTTGATTTGCAGTTTAGGAATAATTATTTTCGCAATTTCATAATACCGAGATAGATTTACTTGGTACGTAACGGTATCTGCTGTGTAAGTCCCATTCTTCTAATTTCAAAATTTATTTAAATTTTTAATACTTTTCTTTCTTGTTATTTATCGAAGATTTTTCAAATATACGCGGTATTACTTTATCCTAAAATATTCAATTAAATTTTAATTGATCTCGGTTTTGCAATATTTCTCTTCTCCTTCGTTTATTGAAAATTGTTCAAATTCGTAGGATATTAATATGAAATATTAATATTAATATAATTAGTTACCTAAATATAGCTTACCGTAGTATCATTAATTCCGAATTTGGGATCGAAATTTATTATATGTGTCTTTGTGAAATTTCAGTTCTAGATCCGCGATTACCTCGAGAACTGCATTATGCTAATTTCCGCGGAAGTAAAAATACACATTCTCTAGATTTCGTTGGTGAATTGGTGAAAATCCTGTAGCGTGGGTCGGCGAGATGCCGGTGGAGTCGAAATCGTTAGCATCCCCTTCCGGTTGTCTCGTGACGCCTCCGCGCCCTTCGAGGTCGTTCCACCCCTCCGAAAAATTCATAGTTTCGCCGACAGCTGACGCAATCTATAAACATCAGACACTCGGTCCCTCTGCCTCTGCCGCTTGGTCCGCTTAATATATTGAAAAACTTTAATTGCCGACAGAATGCACTTGGACGAGTGCGCGGTTTCAACGAGTGCTTGTTTCTCCTTGCTGCACGCGGATGAGTAAGCGGCTTTTCGCTCGCCTGCCCCCCTCGCTCCGTGGAAAACTTTGTTCTCGTTTACCTTTATACATCCGCGGGCTCAGCAGTGATTTATTAACTTGTATAATCCTACAACTGCCGGTGCATGCTAGACTACTGGGCTTCGATCGCACCGTTCTTCGCCGTGTGTGAGCTTTATTTTTGGAGCAATCCGTGCCCACCGATCGGCTATTGCCCGAATTCTGGGGGTGGATGTTGGGCGCGGGTGTCGCGTTTGGGTTAGGTGGATTTCGGGGATTGCGAAGGGATCTTAGGTTTGTCGATAGATTTGTCGTGGTATCGGTGTAGTTCTTTTTCTCTTCTCATTTTTATTTCCTATCGTGCTCTGCTTTACATTTTCCTTGCACTTCGTAGCATAGAAAACTGCTCTGTCTAGGCTTCTTTTATGGTAGCGTTTATCTTTATGTCGGGGAGTGTGTATCAAGTTGAAGTGTAATATAACAACTTATTATTTTAGGGGGGTGGGTATTGTTTATGACGATGATAAGGGGTAAAATTTATTACATTAATTTCTTAGGGATATAAATATTTAGCAAATTGGTTAATTAAGGATAGAGTGTATTTTATTTTCCTTAAAAATTAGTTGGAGAATTTTATTCAATTTTGAAGGATAGGGGTGGTTAAAGATGTTTGGTTATTTTTGAATATCAAATTGACGTAAATTAAGTACATATTTAATTATAGGAGGAAAATTGTTCAGTGGGTTGTACGATATAACAGAATAATTCGAGTTTGACAACGCAATCAAGAAATTCGACGAGTACACGACCCTCGCGAGTGTAGTCATACTTTCAAGTAGAACGTGCCTACTATAAGTCAGACGATTTCGTAGGAGGTGCTATTTCAATTTGGTAACTCATCAGACATAGCACACGAGCTGTTTACCAGTGTTCTTAACCTAGTACGAGTGAGTAAACATCTTTGAGGGCTATATTATTCATCGAACTTCAAGGCATTGATTTTAGTTCGAATTTTAATTAATTTTAATTAAAAATATCTCGAAATTCAGTAATATGTATCATATTGCCTTCTATTTATTGTTTATTTCATAACTGAATTAACCACCGAGTAGTATTTACATTAAATGATTACTTCGTAATTAACACGTTGACTGGTATTGTGGTCATCATTGTCCGATGGTACTAATCTTCTAAATTCAGGATATTTGTTTTATTCGAACTACTTTTGCGAAAATTTGGATCACTAGGGAACAAAATAAACAGTGTGCTATTTGTATTCCTTTGTTTTAAGAATCAGTCGACGCGTTTCACCTAGGCTACCTCGTCCACTTTATAAAAGCTATATACACCTTCCTTATAACACCATAAAGTTCCAAGAGGGTAAAAATTCCTACACAAAAGATTCAAAAAACGTTTCGTCGTCACGGTTACTAATCTCAAGCACAGAAGCCCTAGTAAAATCCGGAAAAATCAGAGAAATCTATGTAAACTGCGCAACTTTCCTTCCCAAAACCCAAATCAACCCTCTTAGGTCCGCAAAGTTCGAAAATTCCTCTCGCTTCTCTGTCCAAATATTTCACGAATCCTGCTTTCATTCCGCGAGACCGCCTTTCGTGGAAGTGGCGCGTATATCGAGCACTCGTTTAATCTTGTCGCGAGTAGCGTTGAAAGCGTACGAGCGAGTACGCGCGCGCTGTAGGTTCGCCGCGGTCGAAGCTCGCAGCTCGTTAGTCGGAAGCAGAGCAAGCGTACCGGTTAACGGGGCAAAGCTTACGCTTCTGAAGACTCGGCAGAAAGCCACAGACCGACGCTTATTAAACCGCCCCTAATTATATTTCAATATACGCTCGCGAGCGTGGAACACGAAGAAAGGAGATTGGCCGAGACGAGAAAGGATGGCGAAGGTAGCTCGAGAAGGGCGGCAAACGGTGGAACGGCAAGAAGGCATGGTCGAAGGGTGGCGGAAACGATGCAAAGGGATGCTAGAGCTCGGCTTCCAGCGTGCAACCCCTCTCGACCGCGCTGGTTACCCTCGTTACCCTCGTCGATCCCTCTATCTCATCACCTGCTCTGCTCTAATTAATAGCTTCGTCATAGATTACCGAGGGATATTAAAATAGCGTTCGATCCGGACCGCTGACAGAACCGTGCAGAACCTTTTTGAGTGTCAAACCCTTCCAATGAGTAGGATATGTAAATGCAAGGATTCGTGGAATGTGCGTTCTAGGGCTCGGGCATTTTGGGGGTTCGATGTAGGCAGGAGTCAGGTCTTGGGTGAGGAATGGGGATTGTTTGAGTATTACGAATTATTCGGTATGACGAAGATGATTGTACTATAATCGTTTAAAAACGAATGACCATTCTTAACGCTAAAATTGTCAATTCAGTCGAAATGACTGATCTCAAAATTTTTCTTTTCTCACTTACTCAAGACGTATACCTGCTTTTGAAGAAACTAATATCGACTCGTATTGAGATAGAATTTTAATTAATATATTTAATTGTCTTCATCGTACCACTAAGATTAGTATTATCCATGCTCGCTATGTTTAGGTACACATTGATGATACCTAGTTTTGGTGTTAACATCTTCACTCAAAATTCCGCGTTTAATTTTTCTCTTTTTTCTTTGAATGTATCTACGTGTAATCAGTCTCTCAATGTCTCCCGTTTTTCCACTTTTCTAAGATTCTTCTGCTTTTTCATTCGCCCTTTCCATTTGACCATAGTAGGTGGTATTAACACTAGAGGTATTAGGAGAATCGTAATTACTTGTTCCAAGCATTTTATTTTTCAGTTTTGCAAACCAAACTATCAATTGCTTTTTGTTAATGTAATTTTTATTCAAACAGTAATCGTTTATTTTCATCTTTCCAATTAAGCACACGTTATATGTCGGCGGATGTACTGCTGAGGGTAGAATGTTTTATATTGCAGAAATTTTGAAGTAATTATTTGAATAGTACCTTTGTTACATGCTGTAATTGGTTAGTACCGTGCCGAACGTTGTTATGAAAATAATTTATTAAATGCTTGGGTGATTATGAAAGTAATTAAAAGTAATTAAAAGATATTCATTTTTCACTTATTTTCTTATTATTACGTATTGCACGTAGAAATGGAATTTTTATTATAGTGTTCCCAGATTTAAAAGTTATATTTCGAAGAAGTATTTATGTCATAGACCACTCTCACGATCACTCGTACAATTATATTTTTGGATTCATTGTATGAATATTTTTGTGTTAATATTATATCTCTAAGATATGTATTTTTTCTGTTACAGGTAAGTGAACCGCAGATTTTCAAGTAGCTATACGGAATATGAACTTGTAAGTACATTTATCTCTTACAGTATATTAACAAGACATCGTTAACGGAAATTATTTCCTCGAAATTTCTTGTTAATTAACAAGTAATATCGAGTTTCAGTCTTTCTAATTAATTTTAGTTTCAACATGCTCTTATTGGTATGTTATAAAATATCCTCGCAGTTATAGTCGATACGAGTATACTCCTATTAAAAATAATTAACCGCATAGGTGCACATTTTCGAAATTGAACAGAGAGGGTCGAATATTCATTTTCCAAATTCTTACGAGTATCTCGGGTATCTTCAACATACTTCCCATTGAGAATATTATTATTTTCCAAAAATTCCAATGTCGTAGAAATAAAATACATTTTATCCATCGTTGGGCAGTATAACAGAAATGCGATAAATGAAATTATTTATTATTCCTTGATTTTAACAAGCAACTTGTTATCGAATATCGAATCGTAGGTGGTGGAACGAGTTTATCGGAATTAAATTTCAGTTTTAATTCGGATAAAGTTGTCGTTCAGGAAGAGCAATGTTGTCAAAAAGTGGCGAGTGTCGTGACGGAGCAACGTTCCAGGTTATTTGATCTGCTCTCATCCCACCAGGAACAAAATCTACTACCCCTATAATCCGTGGAAAACCTTCACTCTCTCGTCATCCGTTTCGCACCTACCCCTTTCACCTTTACTGGCCTCGAAATATTGATTGCCTTGGGCACCGATTTCTCTGTGTGCAATGCACTCTGACACAAGTTCGCAGACAGTAATGGCTGTGATTACGGACGAATGATTCCATTAAGGGTTACGAGACTTACATGCAGACTGTTTGGCCTCCTGGCCGCCGATTAAAAAGGGAAATCCGCCTCCTATCTAAATTCCAGACCTATTTCTATTTTTATACCATACAACGTGCAGAGATGTTATTTTTAAACTCCTCAGAAGCAGTTCTCAAAGGCGCTATATAATGTCACGAACTTTTTAACTTCGGCGTAAAAGCAGAATTTTAATTATAAATTTTAGGAAATTTCTTTTTGAAAAATTAACCCTCCTATACAAACTTTCGTGACCTCCAACTTTATCAAATATTTCAAAATCTACTACGTTGGATAGCAATATTGCTAATTAATTTCGTACAGGTGCTTATTTCAATCTCTATTCCTATATTAAATCCCATAAAACACCGACCATGTGGGAAGAAATCACTTGTGTCACGCTCCCTTGAGGGTACAAATAACTTTGCATTTAACGAAACGATTTCAGACACGTCAAATTCGTCATAGACGTATTTCAAAATTCAAACGACCCGCGGATCTCCTTAGGAGCGTGATGACGTCAATAGGAAACTTTCAGTTATTCTCGCAGGTTCCTCGTTCGGCATAAAATTGTAAACATTCCCAGGCCGACTTGCAGGAATTCGAGTATGGCACGAGCTGGCACGATTCTCCGTGTGCGCAAAATAAATTTTCAAAACAGACATGCCCATCGCGGGTCCTCGAGTCGAAATGTCAACACCCTTTGTTCTAAGTCGTCGACGACCGAACGGAATGCGGAAGTTCTTGGGCAGCTATACTCAGTTTGTCCTCGACCGTCGCACGGTGAATACGTTATGGTCGTTCGGGTGTATAATCATTCTGCGTGGTATCCTTACGATATCTGGTGCGCGTATTTTTCTAACGATCATCCGTTCCAAGTAATTCCGATATTCCAAACGGTAGTGTAAGAGAACAGTGACCATAATGAGTGTCAATAACTCGGTGCAGTTGACTTTCGTTTAACATCGGTCAGTGAACCTTCGATTATGCTGAAGAGGGTGCTTCCTACGTGCATCTTGTATCCAGAAGCTTCGGACACGATCTACGAGAACGTGACTCGCTGATCAGCTGCATGTAAGTAATTGCTACTGTATTATTTTTATATTATTATATACACTGTCTTGTGCATGATAGAGATAAATAGTAGATAATATAGAATACACGTGATAGCATATTTAACCCTCCATAACGTGGCTATAGTTTATTTTTCTTTTTCTTGCCTATAGTTTATTTAATATAGTTTGTTATTACAATTATTAGCGTAACATTTCTGTAGTAATTTCTGTTAGCTTCCAGGTGCGAAGTTAATTTAATAATAGAGTAGATAATTATAATTTCTTTCTCTCGAGAGTTAAAAAATTCCAGTTATGGAGGGTTAAATATTTTCTGTGTGTGTGGCCTAAGTGAAGGGCGTCGTAACACGGTCTCTCGTCTACGAAAACAATGTTCATCTTCAAAGCGTAGATATTCAGGGTTAAGCAAAGTTGCACATTGTCCAGGAACACGCAAACTGTTTTCATGCCCGGTTTCACAAGCGTTTGAAAATAGACTGTTCGCGAACATGATTCCCGATCGCGGAAAGGGGAATCTTTCAGCGACGCATAGCTTTCGCGATAAACAACAGCGTCATGTTGCCGTTTTGAAAATCTGGTACAAGTGCGAGCAATCGTGCAACCGGCAAAAGAGCGCATCGTGAAGTGTGCAGCACGATCCATCACTCGTTAAACGCAGCTGCGCTCGCCGATTTCCATTGTCTGTGCACCTGCTGTTGCATGTTTGCCCGAATTCTCGACCATCGCGCGGCTCGGCCTTCCGAAAAAGGCCGCATAACATTTTCTAATTCGCGAAACTGCGCGAAATTTTCGTTCCGCCGTTTTGTCCACGGAAATTTTACCGGTCCAAATCGCTATCGCAAAAATTAGAAAAGTGAGTACAATTGCGCGTTTCAATTTTCACGTGCGGTGGAATTTCTACGTGTATTTTAGAAATTAATCGTTTTTAGCTAGATATGAAATAGATGGAAATGTTTAATAGCAGCTTCGAAACCGTGGATAGCTGTTCCTAGATATCAAAAAACTAGAATCGCGTGTGAAATGATAGTTTTCATGTCCGATAACGTTTCTAAAATTTTATTAAACCTCGGGCGACCATCGGTTCGGAATTATCTTCAAAATTAATTTTAACATATTGCATACAAACGTAACTTTTTGATAAAATCGGGACAAAAATTGTGAAATTGAAAATACAGGAGCTCGACCTAAGTACAAATTTTGAATAACATCTGAAACCGTGTACCGCGATTATGAAATGTCACGTGCAAAGCAATTAACACCTAATGCTTGACGGAATTTCTCCGCTATTAGCCCCAAGTTATTTTAGAAACGATTCGCACTCGAAAGTGGCGACGGGAAATTCAGGCAGCGAAATAAAAATGAAACGGCGACGTAGTTTTAATAAAAATATTTTCCCCATTTTTTTTCCGCGCGTGAAAAGAAAGTTTCCACGACACCTCCATAACAGCTTCCGAGTGGAAAGAGTTAAAGCCGACTTAGATGGTGTCTGTTATGTTCCGGGAGAAATATTCGTATAAGCGGGACGAAAATTTCGCCGCAGTTATTACGATGTTAAACATAAAGTACCATTCTCATTCGCGATACTCGAATCGCTCTCTGAAACGTTACGGTTCTGCCTTTGCTCCGCGCGAAACTGCTGTTTTAATTATTCCAGACGGCGTATTCGCAAACAAGTGAAAAACGCGGTGCAAACGGGCCAAGTGCAGCCGAGGATGCTCGCGTTTTGCAATCGGGTCAACCTTTCTTCATATGGATCCTTTCAACCTCCTCGTCTGACCCGGTTTCCCTCGTACGAGCCACCCCTTGCCCGTAGACACCTGTGCGAGAACTTTCTCTGCAAATTCAGCGAATATCCTTGGCGAGTCGCAACCGGATTAAAGGACACTAAATCCAACTTATTTCTATGCCATAACGCTCGTCCTTTATTTTCTTCGCCACTTGGCCGAGCTCCTGCTACCCGGCAGGAACTTGGATCACCCTAGATCGAAAGCAGGACAATGCTTCGTTATTCCCGAAGTCACGAAGACAACCGTGACCGAGTCGATCGTTTAAAACGGTAGTCGATATCATCTCTGGTGCAATCGCAACGCGATATTTTCCTCGTATTTACTCTCGACGCACGCTACTTGGCCATTTCCGTTGTCCACGTGGCTGGTGAAAGGTGGAGGAAACGTGAATTTCTTTTTCCCCCTTTGTTTATGGAAAATTTCGTGTGCTCGATGTGGTTATTAGGCATTAGGGGTTGATCGATGGGGTTGATTTTGGTATTTGTTTGAGCAATTTAATTTCAGTTACGAGCAGAGTGGTTTGTTGGTTATTAGACTTATAGTTGATTAAAGTACGGCGAAGTTTAGAGGCTGTTAAATTTGAGTTTTGGTATAGGAAGATGGGGGAAGTTCATCTTTGAATCTTTCAAGATTGTTCGTGTTCGGGCAAGGGTGTAATGTAAGAGTGTATAGGTAGTATGTTTCTTCGAGATGAACGTAGCTCCTGTGTTACAATAATTCTTCAATAATTCTCAAACTCCCTTGCACTCTTATTTAAAGCTTGCACTGTGTCTTCTTTCATAGTCGTGTTCTCTTTCTCAATCGGTGGATCATGTATCCTAAACGCTCAGACTCATTCCTAGGCTTTCACTCTTCACTTGCATTCGGCTCTGTCATAAACATCCCTTACATTCGATCCTCTTGCACGTGGCCACTTTCGTTCGAAGCTCGAACACTCTTGACATTCTCTCAGGGCCGTACTTATTCCTTTCCTACAATTATGTATGCTATTTTCGTTATATCTTATTAATTAATACCAAGGTAATTCTAGTAACTCTCGATCAAAATTCCTCTTCGTTCACTTTGGTACCGGAAAAATACCTCCGCTGCCGGGATAATCGCATATCTGTCCATGTGTTCACAAAGTACACGTTCCTTTCGCGTAAATAATATCTCGATGAACGGTGTGCATAGCGATCGTCGATTGGAGATGATACGATATTGCGTAATCGTTTACAGCGCTCCTCCACGCTGTCAGTCCGCGTTCTATTTCGTTTCCACGCTGATGCAGGGTGTGTGGTAAAGTGTGATTACTTATCAGCGATAACCGGCCAGCCACTTGACACGGAATGTTCGTTACAGTCGTTACATTTCGATGAGGTCATGCGAATCGATACTTGCGGCCGCGAGCAACGCATCGGAGACCAGCTAAATAGCCAGATAAACAGATAGGGAAATAATGCGCTAAAACGGCATTGTACGCGTGTAGCATGACGCTTGAGCCATCCCTCTGTCGAAGGTATTGAAAATAGCATGACGCGTCGACGCGTTGTTAGGATAATCGAGTAATCGCGGCTAGTGACAGATCGTTGGGGGAAAAATCACGATTCGTTTGTAAACTGTTGGGCAATTTTAGGAATATTTTTGCAAGTTCAGGGTCTTCTACGGTTTTAAGTACGATGTAACTTAGAATTTCTGTAAAATTGTGGGAATTCTTAGCGAATTATTTCGTTTCAAAATATTCTTCTAAGGATTTTTTTTTTTTATTTTTACATCACATAGAGGGGGTTGTATTTCATGATGTTCGTATGAGTATACTTATATTTAGGTTTCTTCGGAATTTTCTTTTCTTTCTCGAAATTTTTTAAGATATCGTTCGAATTCTTTCATAAGTTAGGTTATACATAATTAATAATGGAAAATTCGGGTTTTCTTAGAATTATATTTTCGATCTTCTTAAATATTCAACTAATCTGAAATATTTATTATCGATCGCTTGATTGACAAAAGACATAAATCGGGTCGCTGGCAGGGGGTGAAACTATTTTATCTTTAGCTAAAACAAGCAGTACGAATACAGGGTGAGGTAAAAAGCGGTGTTTGTAAATGATTAAATTTAGTCACCGGCCTCAACAGAGCGTGGAAAACAAGCCATCCTTTGGTCAGTAATATTTTCTTAAACGAGTTTGCAATTAATTTTCGTGTCACCGCATATTTTATCGTTCGGTTTTTCATCGGGCGCTTTCATGGATCCTTGCGAATACAGGTATTTTCCTTGTGAAAAACGCCGGTGTATTAAACTCTTTGTTAGCTGAGCCGCGATGTCGTGGAAAAGCCTCACGATGATTAATTACCCGCTTAATAAAAGAGTTCGACCGAAATATCTGAAATATATTAAATCATTAAACTTCACAAATATTTTCCCATCGAAATGATAAATTCCACGGATATCGGAACCTTTTGAAAACTTCCCGATCGTATCGCTATGTCGGGTCGTAATATCTAGATGCATGAAAATTCGCGATTAATCTTACGTTCGCGATCATCTTCCAGATTAACGTCAAATACGATAGAACTATTAGCCGAATTATTTAGGTGAAAGATTCGTTCGGATTATCACGGACTTTTCAAAATTTTCCCATCGACGCATTATGTCGGATCGTGATATCTCGCGAATGAAAATTCGCCATTGTTTTCTTGGAGATTAATATCACATAAAGTAGAACGTTGATGATCTAACTAGAGGGACATATTCCTTCTGATGATCGCGGTATTTTAAAAATTTTTCGATTGAGTTAGTATGTAGAGTCGTATTGTTTCGGGACTGAAAATTCGCAGTCATTTTGTAGATTAATATTAATTACGGTAGAACTTCGATTATTTGAATTAAACGGAGCATGTATTCGTTTAAAGAAATGCCACGAATTATGTAGAGCCAAAAAATTTTTAAAAATAAATACGTTTTAAATAGGAAATATGTATGGTAAAATGCAAATAACGCATTTTTACTTACCGTCATGTAGATTTCTTCTAACTGTATTTCTTTTAGATGATTTGCTCGTTTCAACGAAGTACTCGTTGCATCCTCAGTTTTCGCGTGTGCTGAAATAGTACATATATAAATTCGCATATCCCAATTTAACTTCATTTGTGTCTAGCATTCATTGTCACTCGTGATTTTATATCCTTAATGATTTTCATCCATTTCCATTCACGATCATCGCAATAGTCTCCAAATCCGGGTGTATTATGTATCAAAATTTCTAATTCTCGTTTCAGTCGTTTCACTCGTTCAGATTAATTTCGCATAAAAATATTCTCGAGATAATATTTTTAGAAATTTCCCGAATAGGATAGATTTTTCCTGGACAATAGATTTGAATGCAGAGTAATATTCACTATTCATGGCTTTCCACTCATATTTTATCTTTAATAATTGTCCACATAAAATCGCAAGTCTGCAATAATTTTTGCTAGAATATTCATTTCTCATTAAAGCAGCGACCGAGCGAATAATTAATATTTCCTACGGATAATTACAATACTTATTGTACCTATCAATAATGTAAATTTCGTTATATAAGAGACACCTTCTCCAAGATTCGAAAACACTCGTCGCACATTTATTCCCTGGAAGCAGCTATTTATCGCGGAATCTTTTATCGAACCCCTGCGCAATCCTCTCGAGCGCCATTTTCCTCCTGAAAGACGTCCGTGCCGGTGTACATTGAATTTTTTCCCCGATCTCTCTTCCCCTGTCGTTCGTTCCGGGTCGATGACGCGAAAAACTGAACCCGATGATTAATTATTCTTTTAATGAAAGAATTAGGTCGGCTGAAAAGAAAAACACGCCGAGCAACACAACGTGGCATTGTCTCGTGCTCGTTTCCACGCCACTCGTAACGACACGACGTCGAGGTATTTGCACCTTCGGCTTGAAAGACGAGGGTGGCCCGAATGATTAATGAGCGAACGGAGTTTTGATTGTGGTAGCGCGGAGGGTGGCCCGTCATGCAATTAGAAGATGAATCATTTGTAGCCCGAAATCGCGGTAATCCAGCGGACAGGGACTTGCGGTGAGAGTGAAATCGAGATTTCGAAAGAGTTATGAATAATTATTAGCCCTATTTCGGCCATGTTTAATGTCGCTGCCCAAACGTTTCCAGATAATAATTTCACCGAGTAACGCTTTACCTCGGGAACAGTTTATCTTCGCGAGCGTTTTCCAACGAAACTCCTATTTTAAAATGTTGCATCAATTTCGAGGAATTTTTACTTTCTATTTTCCGCAATTTCTCATCGACACGAGTGTACGGTGAAATTGATATTTCGGGTGACGAGTTAACTCGTAGTTTGTTATTTTACATTGTCACCATGGTGGCACGATATTCCTTCCAATATGTCTGTCACATCAATTTTCCTCGAAATCTTTTGCTTATTTATCGAGTATTATTTATTCTTCAATTCCTTGTTGCTGATCGTTAATTATCATATTTCGTATTTACGATAGACACGACGAGTTAACTCGTAAGTAATTTCATTGATAACTGATCGTATTCGGTAAAATCGAGTAAATATTTCAAGGAATAATATAGGTAAATTTCCAAAGAAATTGAAATTAAGATTTCTGGTCCTTGCTATTTCAATGGTCATTCTCGTATTCTTCAATCACTATTCAGCTTCGTGTTCATTACTTCTTGTCTCCGCGATTACCAACTTTCTCCTCGCGTTTTCTTCTCGAAAAATAAAAACTGTTCGTCCTAGTTCCCACGAACGGCAAAAGAAATCTTATTATTCTCCTACTTTGTCGATCCGAGTGTAGGCAAAAACACGGCGATAATCGCGTTAAACTGTAAAAATTCCGGCTCTATCTCGTCTGAAACGCGATAATCGCGCGACAAGAAAGGAAACGGGGTCGAAGAGAATAATTTGAGCGCGAATTTTCACCCGTCTCGTGATTAATATTTTCGTTCGCGTCAGCTCGTCGCTATCTAATGAAATAATTCTCAGGGTCTTTATCAAGACGGACCAATGTTTTATCCACCGTCACGAAGCTTGGTCTATATCGAAAATAGAGTGGATGTATCGTCGGTCGCTAAACAACCCGAGAGATCTCTCGACGGTAATCGTCGCGTTGGCAGGCTAATTATGACACGTAAGACGATTAAGGCGATTAAGTATTGTCGTTTGGCTGATTAAGAGACGACTTCAGCTTACCAGAGCCACCTAGTAGGATTAATTAAGCCGAATTGCGACGAGGATGGGAGCCCGAGTTATCTTGATTTGATTCGTCCTCCTCGACTTTCCTCTTGTCCTCGTCGTCACTCTCTCTCGAGGTTTTTCCAAAATGGCCGACGTCCGAACAGGCCACCCTCGTGCAACGGGACACTGTCATTTCGTTAATTCGACGTAATTGCGAAGTTTCATTTGAACGCATAGCGTGATGAGGTTCGCGAGCGTTTCAACAAAGTCGCGCGTGATTTAATTAAACGCTTACGCATCCCACTGTTCCGGCCGCGGAAAGTGAATTGAAATTCGACGAATATATTGTAAAAAATTCATTCAACAATTACCGCGCGATCCGATTTCCTGTTTATTTTAATCTCGCGTCTCTGATTGGAAAGAGATTGCGAAGATTTCAACGTGTCCGACCGTCGTGTTCCTTGTTGCCAAGTTTTACCCCGCGATATGTAGATTTTTGGGGAAAAATAGCGAAGGAAGCTATTCGAGGGGAGAATCTTTCGCGAAGCGTTTACGAATAACGAAGAATATCGTTTGCGCGAATTTTTACCCCGCGATATATAGATTTTTGGGAAAAATCACGAACGAAGCTATTCCAGGGAAATCCTTTCGCGGGAGGTCTAGGGAAGTAACGAAAAGTTTCGTTTATGCGAATTTATAAAGAACTAGTAAAGTCTTATCGATTATTAAATATAATCGAATGTCAATAATTATTATTAACACGTTGACTGCCATGGTAGTCATCAATGACCGGTGTTAGTCTCCTCTCCTATATTTGTTTTATTGCAACCAATCTTTGAATAGCAAGAATTAATAACTTGCACCATTCTTTTTCCTTTGCCATATTGCTTGATAATTCGTCATGATATCCGAAGAATAATGAAAATTTTATGATGGCCTCCTGTGCGTACTACGTAAAAAGTGCATGGCAGTCAAAGTGTTAACATCGAAAAAGATATATTTCGTATCGAAAATACCGACATTCTTTCTCCCCAAAGCTCGAAATTCGATTCCGAATCTTATTTATCTCGTCCGTTCGACAATATAACCATATTTCTCGATCTCCGACACAGATGTACACACGGATTCATGACGCAATCAGCATTCCTGACACGCGAAACCCGTAAAAAATCCTCATTGCCAAGATCAATTACTCAGTAGTCACATTTCACTCGGTGAGAAAACCCTCTCATGTCCAACCTGCTTCTCTGCTAATTCCTCCAACGCAATCACTCACGCCCCCTCTCTCTTTCTCCTCTCATTATCCATGGCACCTAAAAGGGATCAGCGAATTCTGGTTGACTTTTAAACGTCGGAGCGAACGAGAAGCCATAAATTAGCGGCGCCACGGCGCGCAGCGTCCGATTACACGGGGATCGATCTTCGCTGGAACCCTTGCGCTTATCCCGAAACCAAAGCAGCTCGCGCTTCATCAATTACGTTCGATCCCGGGAAAAATATCTCCGTGGGCATGGTTGGGTCGTTGTAGGAGTCAGGCAAGTCCGCTCGAGTGGCGCGCCTCCTTTTTTCGTTCCCTGCTCTCCAACGTATACACAGGATCAGCAGACCGTTGAATCGCGAGCAGCTGGACCGGCACAAGCCGGCCACTGTGTAGACCCGAAGCCGGCTTCTGCATCGCGTGCGCTTTCTTTCGTGTGAGTGCTGGAAAGGAGGGAAAAAGCCAAGACGGTCGGGGCACACACGCTATAACGCGTGTCAGCGTTCTACGCGTCCAGTGCCACGATCCGCCTTTACAATGGCGTCGATTGTTTATCTCGAGATCACAGCAGGCAATGAAAGCTCACTCGAGGTCTCCGCGGCTCGGATGCGCGAGAGAGCGCCATCGTGGTCCCGGTGGAGAGAGCCGGGATCAACTGGCATCATTGTCTTGACGTCGCATCGTGCCTATCCTGTCCCGTTCGTCTCGAAAGACACTTCGCAGAAGAGGTCGAAGATCGACCGTTGTCTGCTCCACGGCTTACCATCCGTTCATTCAGCTCGTTACGTTATTCCGCCGCGCGGGATTCTTCCGAGATCATGGATCGAGATCCTCGTGGCTTGGGCAGAAGTGCGTTAGATCGAGGGTTTGATGGATCTGCAACGAGGATTATATCGTCTGGTCCGCGTGGAACAATGAGACGAGGAGCAGGCTTAAGTGGGTCTATTTTCCGTAGGACATAGAGCGCATTCGTGGAAAGTAATTTGTTAATGGGGCGTGTTATGGATTTTTCGATTAATTCCTGGTATTCCTTCGTTCTTTCCTTTATAAAAGGACGTTCGTTCGGAATTTTATTCGGTTTATTATTAGGGGGACCGAAAAGTAATCAAAATTTTGTTTGCTAGCGAAAAACATTTATTTATTAAAAAAATCTTAAATGCTAATCGACAAAATAATTTCCATCATTTTCTAACGCTTCTTGCCAGCGTAAAGGCAATTGTTCGATTCCCTTCTTAAGAAAGTCCTTCGATTTTTCATTGAAAAACTTTTCTAAATGCGTTTCCACTTCTTCAACATTGATAAACTTTTTACCTCTTAATGTATGCTCTAACGATCTGAAAAGGTGATAATCCGGCGACGCGAGATCTGGTGAATAGGGTGGATGAGGTAAAAGTTCCAACCCAAGCTCCCTTATTTTTTCCTGTGTTATTTTTGCAGCGTGAGGATCCTTTTTTTCTTATTGACCAAAACAAATCTTCTATTGTTGGCCTTGACATCTTTCCTCCATGGTAAAACAAAAATTTTTTGACCGAAAAATAAAATTTGCAACCAAACTTGGACGTAATAACAAAACTTCCGTGGTTACGGGACCGTGTCTCGACACAAACTAACTGTGAATGAGTTCATCGAAGAAATTTTGATTACTTTTCGGTCCCCCTAATTTATCTTTGCTTTGGTTAGTTATAAATTCAACATACAGTAGAATATCCTAGATCATAAGGATATATTGTCGTGATCTCTTTGAAATCAATTGTCCTGCTATTCGTTCATATTTTTCGCTCAGTTGTTAGTTAGGTCTTCATACTTGAACGATTCATACTCGACATGCAATTTTTCCAAGGTCCGTGTATATTATCCGTTCAAACCCAGTATGTACGACACGATCGAACGAATTCAAACGCAATCATTCTCGACGGTCAATCGTGATCAAGAAAATTCGAACAAAACCATCTACGTTATCATTTGTAACGATATTTCCCGTGTTCAAACGCGTCGCAACAGCTTCAGTCACGTATCGCACCAGTCGAGACATTGTTCTCGATAATGTCTCACGGTGTTTGAGTCATAAACCGTGTGAACGAAGAAAGAGTCTCCTTGATCCTGTTTGTACCTGTAGGCGAAGCTTCGTGGTCAATTAGTCCGATTTTAATACGTATCAGGGTACATTGGTCGTAACAGAGGTATTTCCAATCGCGATTTCTTCACATAAAGCTACCAATGAAATGGTACCATTTTCCCCTTAACATGGCAGAATCGCGAGTCGCCTCTGCCGACGGCCTCAATTACTCCGTTGCTCGTTGACGGGATAAAGGGCCGAAAGCCAGAAGAAAAAGCAAACAAAGGAAAACACGGTCCTTTGATCGAGTCGAAGTATTACCGATAAAACGCGGTGGGGACAAACGTAACACCGTGGAAATCTCCCTTTTGTTACCTGTTCACCCTAGCCTCTCGCTGGATAAATATCGATTGGCAGCGTCACACACGTCGCGTTTCTCGCTGTCGAGCCCGATTTCGCCGCGATCGTGACGAGTGCGCTCATCGAACTGCCTTTTTCCTCCGATCCTTTCTCTCCTTTCTCCTCGTGCCGCCCACTTGTCCCAAACCTTTTTTGTCCAGCGTCGAGGAGAGCGCCGGTATCAACGTCGCCGATAGCCGGCTGTCGCTGGATCTCGAACAGGGATCGAACGGACCCATGAACGTTCGTTTCAAAGGATTTCGAGAGGACGCGTACCGCGTCGCGAGCGCGTAATCCTAGATAATACCGAGCTGTACTCGCCGCGTCTTACTTGCTCCTCTGTTGTCAATGACTGATTACAGTCCGTGTAATCACCACAGTGGGATTTACATTGGTCTCGCGTTACGTGCACTCGCGCACAGACAATACATGCCGAGTACGTTAACGGGATTTACGGCTAATTATTTCAGACCGATCCACGTTATTCGTCTTTGCGTCCTTCGTCTGCTAATTATCCCACGAAGCTTATTGATTTCGATGGATGAAGTCGAGGAAGGTGTACACGCGTGGGATAGATTACGCGTGAATCGGCACGAGGGGTTTTTGCTTTCGTTGATCTTGTTTCCAAGTTGCGTTTGCGTTTGTCGGGATTTGCTGTTTCTTATTGACTCGGTGATTTTTACTGGGCTTGACAAATTTTTGCAGTTACTCGATATTCGAGTACGTAACGTGTAATTCACATAGTCATTGTCATCATTCGATTGTTTCGTGTAGCCTATCTAAAGTTCCTGTCGTTTACATAATTTTTTAAGTTTAGTTATTCTCCACGTTAGGTTAGGTCTAGTCGTCGATACAGAAAATGATAGCAACATGGAGTACAGATCGAATAAAACTTTTAGGAGAGTAGTTAGTCAGGACAGGTAATTCTCCATACAGTTATTCGTATTTATAAAATGGAAAGTTCTGTGTGGAAAATAAAAAATTCCCTAAATTTTTATGAATATATCTATGCTCTAATCTCCTTTCATCAACGAGAGCAAAATTCAAACGACAATTTACATAGCACGGTTGGCAGCACGAGTCTATCCGAAATTGGAAAAAGTCCTCACGGGCTGGGAAATTTATTACAAGGTAACTCATCTATTTTCACCAAATTCGACTTCGACGGATAGTGCCTGGAATTCCCGCAGCACACACTTTTCCAGCAGCCGCGTCGCGCAAAACTCATAACTTCCGTTCTCTGGCTACCCCGCTAACGAGCATCCGAGCAACTAATCAATCCCCGTTGCTCTCTGTCCCGCTCATTTTTATGAAGCTGTCTATCCCCGGGTAATTCTCTGCCTCTCTCTCCCTCTCCCTCTCTCTCTCGCGGGGATGCAACCGAGAGCGCAAGAGGCAGACAGGGAGTACATACCTGACGGTAATTCCCGCGCGACGTAACCAACTATCCGCAGGGAGTTCGAATGCTGGTCCCCGCGGCCGATCCTCCACGGATAAAGGGTTGCTCGCGGATGATGTAGTGCCATGTTTATTGCGTCCTATTTGCTCCTCCGCCATCAGCGTGGCCGCAATAGCGCCAGCCAGACGACACGTAACCGGTGCTCGCGCGCGGTCGCCTGTTATCCAATGCGTGCGTTCGCGTGTTCTCCGCGTGTGTTTGTCTGGCCCCTCCGTATGATCCCGCGTGTTTGTACATGTACGTGTGCACACGTAGCCGCGTGTTCTCGTGGCAGAATGTTGGTCCGTATACGCGGCCGGACAGCAGCCTCTGTGTTTTCCTCTGTATGCTGAGCTGGCTGAACTCTTGCTCTACAGAAACTAATTACAACGAAGCTCGGCTTGTTGGCCGAGAGAGTGCAATGTTTTCGTTCTTGTGCCCGGCTCTGCACCCCAGCCCATTCTGCCGCCTCTGCGGCCACCCCTGGTCACCCCTGGCCACCCTGCACCCTCCGTCCCTTGGCTGGCGACGACGATACACGGGACGACCGTGTGCTCTCTCGCGATCCTCGCTTCCAATGCGAAATCCTGTTTTTTAAACGAGAAAAACATCGGCTCTTTTGAAAGGTTCCCGCGAGACACAGAGCCAGATGGAATCCCGCGAGCGACATGGGTGTGTGCGATCGAAAGGGGTTGCGTAATGTCGGCTGGGTTTGATAGGTGGATGGCAAAAATAGAGGAGGGGAGAGATTAGATTATGGTCGAGGTTCGGAGGTTAGTTTGGACGAGGTCGACGAGTGGGTGGTTATCGGGGATGCTTCGGGGAGCTGTTTTGTTTTGGCAGCGTTGACGCCTGCTTTGGATTTTTGCTTGAGAAGAGCGAGAGTCCGACGTGGGTGGCTAATGACTCGAAGGTCTTTGCAACTGGAAATAAGGGGTGGTTAAGGATTTCAGTGAACGCAGGGGAGGATGAAGTGTCTCGCTGAAAGGAGTTCGAGAGACGTAAGAGCGTTGGAGGTTCCGAGTGGATAGAAGTTTGTTTGGGATATAGGATTCTTGGAGAGCTCTTGTGCACGCTGAAATGGGGATTAAAATCGGTTAATAATTCGATACCGAATTTTTCCCAAATTACGCATTATCGAGTATGTTGGGACAAGGTTTTATTTTATCTTAATACTTTGGATGAGCTTAGGATAGGTCGAATATTCGCAGATATTTCGTGTCGATCTCATTACGAACAGGAATATTCATAATTGGTTATAACAAGTATTAATTATCGGTAAATTAATCGTTAACGTGATATTTTTGCCACAGTCATTCGTTGCAACTGTTGAAACATACATGTGTCAGGAAAATTTCCATTTCTGTTCTGTTCTGTTATATTTCACATCTTATATATACTTGTGAAATAAAACAAGCGACTATCGTGCGATACAAATATTGGTATCGTTAACCCTTTGAACTCGATGAGTTAGTACAGGGGCATAGAAATAACAACAATAAACATAGACGTATCAATAAAAATCTTAAATATAATGTCCTTAAATAACCACTGTCCAACGTTTCAATCATACTACTTCGCGCAAGGGAAATACGTAAAATCTTGGTTATCCTCGTTATCGAAATTCCAAATTAAGGAAACGTTAACAATTATGGGAAATATACTTGCAGGAAATCACGGCGTATAAACCATAGAGTAAACAGTGCTCCTCATTTGCCAATTATTATTAACAAACTACTCGGAGTCGATATTCCAAGTGAAATTCTCCGTGAAATTTCAACCGAGTTCGAATGGAATATTAACGAGCACGGTCCCGATTGACTTTTACTTAAACGAGTGGCGGTAATTACGGAACGCGACCAAGTTACGGTTAACATGTCGAAATAAAACATGCTTACCCGGAACAATCACGGCCGTCGAATCGAGCCTGCTAATGATTTTATCATTCTTTCTTTGCCCCGAAATCATTCGTTATTGACGAGCCAAACAATCGCTAATTACGTTTCCAATAACGCGGATGCGGGTGAATTTCTGTTACAACGGCCGAGCGTTGCACAATGGCCCGAGAAGGTGTAACAAAAGGAGAAATCGACCGCTCGTTTGCTGGGCACGCCAATACGATGGGAAATGGTATCCTTGTGGCACGAAGACACGAGGCTAACGACTGCCTTCGTCCACGATTTTTATCGATAAGTTGAATTTAACTGGTCGTCCGATAAAAAGTTGCTTACCGTTGCCGTACGTACAAATAACATGCAAATAATCATGCAATTTCGAGGCAGATACTCGCAGAATACGAGACGATCCGAGGAACGAATGAATATTTCTGGTAAAATGGAAATATATTCTTCACGGTATTATTAGAGTAGATTACATGTATCGAAATAGGTATTTCTGATGAATTTAAAAATTAAAACGTATTACCGCTGAAGCTTAATCCTTTGCGCTGCATTGGCTTTATTATTAATCCTACGATTTGCTATTTAATTTTCCTTTTACCAGTGGAGATGAACATTGTAAGTAAACCCGCAGATGTTTTTAATTCCTTTGCTGCGAAAATGAAATTTTTTATTTCAAAATATCTTCCATTTATATTACTTGTTTGAAGTCGTTGATCGATGGAGTGAGAAAATTCTCCGAGTGCAGAGAGTTGATAAAAGAGGCGTAGCTGGCAGCCACAGAAAATGAGAAAAATTTGTTTATTTTTAATAATGACGTACCTGTAAAAATCCCATCCATCATAACGTTTAACCGCGAAAGTAGTCCGACTAGCGTAGCATAACGTCGTGTTTGCAAGAATTATTAGCTCACGGAGGATCCATACACTTTTCGAAAACATCCTGTCCACTTTGCAAATTCGTAATTATTCATTTTTACGTCCTCGCCCGAGGAATCTCAACGACCGAACCCAATTCGAGCAAATCGACATCCCATCGCAATCATGCACCGGGATACTTCCCCAAACACCTTTCTCAAATATCCTCACCCCACCGGCACCATAATTTATAACACGATCTAACCCGCGCCTTCGCAGGGGCCACCCAACTCTCTCTCACACCATCAATATCCCGGCGATACCATCTAATTGATAATTGTCAGCGGCACGTCCGCCGCAGCCCGCGTCGCCTCGTTTGCATGATACATTTTCGCATAAAAATTAGAAGGCGAGGAAGGAGTAGAAGGAGACGGTAAAAATGGTTGGGACAGGGTGGCGGATGGAAAAAAGGACATGGCGGTCGGTCGGCGAGGGGATAACGAAAAAAATGAGCGAGAGGGAGGGTGAAAAACGAGGAGACTCGATGATTGATGGATACCAGCCGATTGAAAACCGCGCCGGCTGTCTGCCCGTACCGCTGAATTTCACGTTTAAATTCGCCCGGCGGAAAATTTGCGTTTTAGGCTCCGTTTGGTGCCATCGTTCCATCGTTGGCCGGTTCCCCGCCATCTCGTGATCGTCTATATAGGTCGGGGAGCGATCTAGGGGTAGCTGTCCTTGGATCGGATCGTATTTTCTCGAAGTGTACGCTCGTTTCGCAAGAGGGATTCCCTTCGATTCGCGAAAAACGTGAAAAATCACCGCGCCTAACGCGGATACTGCGTTCCCTCGACGTGGCAGCGGGGGTGAATAGGATTTTTTTCTGCACGAAGACGATAAGGAAAGGTTAAGTTAGAGTTAAACATGGAAAGTGGAGGTTTTAGGTCGCGGATTTGTCGGCTCGTAAATATACGAAGATTTATGGGGTGTGGGATGCTGAGTTCTTCCATTTTTACGTTGTGTACACCCCTTTTTATGCTAATTTGGCAGATAATAGTAGTGGTTAACTCTTTGCGCTACCGATGACGAGTCTTCGTGTCGAATTTCATGATTGTAAGTTATGCTAATCACGCGATTGTGTTTCACACGTTTGACGTTTTGATTGCAGAAAATTCGAAGAATTTCTTAAATATTTGTCCGATTTCATGGTGGATGGAATAGGCATATAGTGGTTAACTAAAATTAAATACTGCTTCGATGTGTACTGTTTCTGAATCAGATCGTAGTGCAAGAAGCTAGTTGACGTGTTGTATATTTAATATTGTAAATTTTTATTTTATTTATTTTATTCGTTAATTAGTTATTACTTAGTTCATTTATTTCGTAGGATCCTATAGAATCTTACTTCTTTTTGTATAGCTTTAATAGATTCGAAAATACTGTAAATTATATTAATCCCTTGCACTACGAATTAATTTCAAAAAAATGGTGAATTCGAAGAGCATTTAATTTTAATTAGGCCTTCTATATTAATTTTCTGCATTATAATATTGTAATTGCATTTAGGATTTATTCAAATCGTATGCATGTTGAAACACGTAAAATATAATTCCAGTCATATGTCGCGTGCAGGTTGTTTTCCTGTCCTAGAGCTAGATTTATACAGGGGTTAATCTAAAGACCACGATGGTACTTTATTATTTCCTTAATCTATTATAGCGCCAAGTTGCATAAGTGGAATACTTCGCAACTCTCTATTACTATAAAGTTAGGAAGAACAGTTTAAATTAAATTATTCAGTATAATAACTGCGAAATTAACAATTTTATCGTTCCATTTAAGTTAAAAATATATTATCGAAACAAATAAGCAATTAAAATTTCGGTTTAAAAGTCGCGTTATTTTCATACTCGGCGCACAGCTGGTTTAAAGGACATTTCTCCATTGAATTGCATAGTGTACCAACGTTTTCATTTTCTATTCCTGCATTTCGCGCGTTTACACGAAGTCGCGGGATTTTCGAACGAATAATCCGAGCAAGAGAATCATCGTGATCGCGATAGAAAATTCCCGAGGAAACGCGATGGAGAGATTCTCTCTTGGCGTACAAACAGAACGATACGTATCGTTTTACATGCCCGTTTCATTTCAGCTTAAATTTTAATTACACGTTTTGAAACTGGGCGCGTTTTGTTGCTGCGTTTATTAATGTTCAAACAAACGGCCAATGAAACGGCGATTTTCGAGCGCGTTTTATTTTTCGGCAAAAATTCGGTGCATCGATGGTAACGAGTTGATTCGGTACGAGAAAACAAGGTATGATCTAACAAAGGTTGCTCGTTCATAGGTACGTTTGCATATTATACCGGTTATAAATAATCCGGTCTCGTTCGTCGTCAACGGCCATTCATGTTACATTGAAACGAAACTTTTATACGGTTACGCGAGCCGATGGAGTCGCAAACGCGTTGCCGGGCAATTGGTATATTGACAATTATCGACGTTACCATTTTCGTATCAGGCTGCATTATAATTCATCCGGTTGCTCATTATTTGCGAACTAAGAATGAAAAAAGATTTCGCGGCACCTCCTGCGTTTTCATCCGTATTTCCGCCGGTTATTTATACTCGCCGATATGTAGAATAAATAATAAATTCTTTGACGGAGAAACAATTTAGGGATGCAGGGAATATTAATTAATTACGTCTCCGCTTTTTGTTGCTGCGAATTTTCCGATGAGCAATTTCCGATAACGCGTCGCTGCTCCCGCCCAAATTTTCATTATATTTTTTTCATACGGATGTTCCACAAAGCATTGTCACTTGGAATCTCCGTTCGTTTGATACAACTTTATGTCATTACGTTGTATTACGATAATTAATTGAAGAATAAAATTTTCTAGAAATTACGGAAGTTTAAATTAGACTTCTTCGTTTTTTAAATGCGATAATAAATATGCTGAAATATAAAATATGCTAAAATATAAGCGGTACGAGGATATGAAAATTAAATTCGCAGTAATTTCAGCTCCACATAGTTTTCCGTAGTTTCAACGATATTAAAATTTCCAAATGTCCACGTTGCGTCGTATAATAATTATCAGGATTTCAATTTCCGTTTTGAATCCTTTGAAGAATTAGGTGTTAGTTTAAATAATTTCCTTCCTCGCGACAATCTTCTTCAGTAATCTATTTCAAAGGGAGATTATTCCAAACTTTCGTAATTACACCCTATTGTATAATTGTACCCTATATTACATGACTGGGTTAAATAAGTTTATTTCTCCATAGCTAATTGTGCTTTATTCTGTTAATGCAATATTCTCTCGTTTCTCATATTAAAAGAGCCTTCTTCGCTTCGCTGTTTGCCTTTTTTAAAGACAAGTCCTTGCTTGACAATTCGTCACCAAAATCAAGGGGATCACCACTTTGTACTCTTCATTCACGCTGCCTTATCGGTATCAGGAGTTCGTTTACTCTCGCACTATTAATTCCACATTTAATCTTTCGACAAAGATATACGTTACTAAGTACGTATATCATATTAACACTAGAACTACCAACCCAGTCAAAATATCTGGTCCTAGAATTTTCCTGTTTGCAATCACCGAACACATACACCTGCTTTAAGAATAAAATTGGTATCAACTCGTATTAAGAAAGAACTGTAATCAATACGTTCACTCATATTCGTCGTTCCGCTGAAATTACTATAATCTATGCACGTTATAGTTAGGTACCCATTAAAGATCGGTAGTTCTAGTGTTAATTACCAGAAAATTATTTTTGCTTCGTGCCAATTAAGAGTCCCTTAGTGCGATCTGATGAACTAATATCTCGACGAATTTCATTCGATCGGTTAGGTCAATAGGTTACTTTATCGGGGTAACATCGTTTTCAGTGTTTCCAAAATTTCGATTCGAAATTACGTGACTGGGTGATTTGCCTTTAAACGCGTCTAAATAATTCGCGATAATAAATACTTAGTTTGTTTGGAAGAAGGGTATAATAATTAATTAATCCCATCGCGTTCTGGTCTTAAATACAGATCTGATCGACGAATCGGCGTGCTGGATCGAAAATTTCATTGTGTCGATCGTTTGTTGGCCATTTTATATGCGCAAATTCGGACACAAATTAATACCGCGTCTCGTTCTCCGCGCGAATCGTACTTGGAGAAATTAAACTCGGAGAAAGTTAAGCGACCATGACGGAATTTCATGTATTCTTCTTTTCTTCCCCGTCGACGTCTGCAGGGATCAGATTACAGCGGTGTGCTGATTGTTTTTCATTTCGTCTTTGCTGGATTCAGGGGCAAGGTCCTGCACCGAGAAATAATATCGTTCGGGAAAGTCTGAGGGTGCATAATTCATAAAACGCCGACCCTGTCGACGTTATTTATTAACCACCCGTTCCCGAAACGGATGAAACGACGGAAATGAGAGATATCTGGGCGTGATTGTGTTTGTTAGTTCACAAGGTAATTGTTTTAAGTGCAATTAGTGTTATAGGCTGGCCGATTACGAGGATAGAAGTTTGTGCACTGGTGATCGTTAGGGAATACGGATTCTCAAAATGTTGATGGATTTTAGAATAGTTACATAGATTTAGAATAGTGAGGGCGAAAGTGTCCGGATTTTTTAAGGATTAATAAGGTTTTGAATTTGGAAATTAGTGACGTGTAATTAAAGAAAATACATTAGGCGAAGTAATAAGAAATCCATTATTTTTGCATTCAATTTCATGCAAAAATAATGATTTCTTTTTATAAATATGAATACTGGAATATTCAGATGGTGGTCAACATTGTTAACTTACTTCATCTAATATATATAAAATAGTTACACTGCAAAATTATTTCTTTTTGTTACAATTTAGAAGTTGACTAATTTCCGAAATAAATAATTGGTGGAAAATAAAGATAGAAAATTACTGAGGGTTGGAAGAGGCTGGTTGAAGAATAATTTATAGTAATATAGAATATTCGAGAAAACACAGGTATTAGAATTATACTCTGAAAGTTCTTTCCTCTCGCGATATCTTTTTTCGTGGAAATTTTCTTTTCATTTTTCGTTTCACCACCCTCGCTCTTCCAGAGATTCACGTTGCAACCCCTATTTTCGGAACACTGCGTTCATGTTTCGTTCAAAAGAACTATTCCTTCGCCAGAGGGAAAATCGGTAACTGAATATACCTGTCTGTTTATTAAAAACTCTCGAATTTTGAATAGATTCCAGCCTAAGTAAAGAATAGAAAGCGCAGCGTGATGTAAAGAAAAAATATTGGTTCACGAAATTTTCTTGCGTCTTTTTTTTTTTATTTTTAATCATTTTTGCTTTCGTTAGAGTGCTTTGGTAAAATAAACTTTTCGCGTTTATAACACATGAATTTAATGCGAGTGTGTGTTGCCATTCGTCGATACAGTTCACGCGAGGTCACGTTTATAGATATTCTCGCTAGTTTCAAAGGATACAACGATGGTCGAATCACGATCGACGGCTATCGCTGTCAAATAATCGAAAGTATCTGGCAATCGGTGAAAGCTTTCGTCAATTGCGCTAATAAACGATATCGTTTTTTAGCCAGAGCATTTGCCACGCGTGTCATCGCATTATTCTTTCGCTCATTCCCTTTAATATCCACATTTTTTCGCTAATATATCTATTCAGCAGCCTCGATTCGGTCTCGTGTTCACGGAACGTCGAATAAAATATGAAACCGAATTTATGTTCGTTTCATTCTAAACTACGTATCGGTTTAAAATATTTCCCTGTCGTTTTCATTTTAACAAACGAACGTTGCATGTTCCTTTCTCTGGTATATATTTTCCATCGGTAACTCCAATTTGATCCTGTATTTTCACAGAGCAAAATAAAATTTCGGTTCATTTTATGCCGATTAATATCAGTTTAAAGTTATCTTCTCGAATTTCAAAATTCTAGTAACTCCAATTGAGTTGTCTCTGCATTTTCGAAATACGAAATAAAGCGTCAGTTCTTCGTGCTATTATTTTAAAAGATGGCATTTTTTCTAATTTTAATTTTAATATCTTTCTAAGTAAATGAAAGAAATATTCTTTCAATTGCCACCATCGTCAGGACCAAGAAATATTCTTTCAAATACGACCATGATCAGAATCAAGAAATATTCTATCAAATGTCAGCATAATCAGAACCAAGAGCAATTAGGAGAAACGATAACGAAAAATATCTTCTTAAGTGTCAAAAAGCGCAACGGTACGGCTCAAATTTTTCGGTCCACCGACTATCGCGCGTGCACCTGTTCCACTTTTTAATTAAACCGAACACTCGGCCCAATGAATTCGCTAATCACGTCATTGCCGGTGACTGGCCGACCAGGACGGACGCGTGATTTGTTCTGTAAAATTTCAATAAAACGGCTTAATCGATTAATCCGCTAGCCGAAATAGAGGGAGGATATGGCGAAAAGGGACAAACGAATGTATACGCGCGCGAAAATTGATCAGATCTACCCGGTGAACGTAATTTTCATCGATTCCATCAAAGGCAGATCATCCTTATCGATCTGTCAAAAAATACACGTATCAAACGAAACGTAAGGAATACCAAAATTCTACTTTATTTTCTAAACGAATCTTCTCCCATATATATTTTCCTCGTGGATAAAAATTAAAAAAATGTATAACAAGAGCGAGCAACGAGAAAGAAGATCCATGGCGGATCTGGATATTAGTTTATTTTTAAAGTATTCCTCCGTGTGGTTCGTTAATAACCGAGGTTTTCTCGCTAACGATACTATAAATGCGATGGAACGGCCTCGGGCCAGCTCCAGATTTCAAGACTCGCGCGTACTCGGTACGTATACGTATTATGCACAAAACGCGAGCTACATTGAGATTTCTGTACGAGCACCGCGGGTATTGTTATCGCTGCACCAGCTGCCAAGCCGCGGGTTTACCTTTCCTGCTACCAGTCGTATATGCGACCCAGAAATACACCTATCCGCGCACTTGAAGCGAAATTCGCGTATACCGGGTGCTCCTTTAACACCCGCAGAAAGGATCTCCCCTGAAATACTGTTTGAATTAATTTATATGGCGTTTCGAGTAACGAATTTGGAAAATAAATTTCGGTTTGCCAGTCCAAATCGCTGATTTCGTATCTTCTTTGTTCGTCATCGGTGCAATTTATTTATTATGGTTTCTTTTTATTATGTAATTTTAATTATTGTTAAATATGTATATGCTCTATTTAGATCCACATTGTAGGTCGATAGTTATATCGTATTAAGTATAATTACCAATACGATATATTGGTTGATGTTGGTTAATAAGGTAGATTATATTTTCTCGGGTTTCAATCGAAGAGTAAATTTCATCGAATAGAACTATACATTTCTGTTAAAATTTTAACAGTTCCCTGAAAGTAGTGGCAGGTATTGACTAGAATCTTCGTGCTTCCATTTCCATAACATACCTTCCATGTTCGCCAGCTATTAACCCTGTGCACTTCAGTAGCACCAGTAGAGAGACCTCGGTAAGCTAAAATTTATTATTCAATTCCATATTCACCAAGAAACAAGATGTATTATACAAACAGTTCCACATACGTCTACAACTAAACGTATTCATATTTTCATCCAGTCGTACCAAAAAATTTCGAAATTGCAAATTAATTTCCCTCTCTAAGAATCTAATTTGCCGATTAACACTGGAATTACCGATCTTTAATGGATAATTTCAGCGGCATAATGGTGTATAAGTAAATATATCGATTGCAGTTCTATTTCAACACGAGTCAACGCTAATTTTTTGACAAGCAGGTATATATTTTTAATAATTTCGAAAAGGATAATTCCCCAAGGCCAGTCTTCTGGGCAGAATTCGGTAGTTCTAGAGTGAGGAACGTCGAGCATCGAAATTATAAGAAGGAAATAAATTCCGGAATCTTAAGAGTCTCGTTCTATCATCAATCTTCTCCGCACGCAGGCGTACCATATTCCCGGCAACAATTTTTCCACCGAATTAGATAGAAATCCCCGAGGTCACGGGGATACAGATCCTCGAGCTATACACGATACATCCAGCAGCCCGCTTTGAAACACAAGCAACTGTTACTGGGTCACAAGTAGTCTATAATTCAAGAGCAATATGATACCCGAAGCTGCTGTTTGCGCGAGTATTCCGCTTTATTTCTGCAGCGGATCCTTTCTAAATCCCTATGTAGCATACTCGGCCGGAAGTTTGGAAACACCGTGTAGAACAAAAGGCGTATATACGCGAAGGTCGAACGGAGGCCGCACCATATTCGCGTAGCCTGGGGCCGAAACTCTTGCACGAACGACCGTGCTGGCCCAGTGGCACTAATTACGAACAGTATGCCACGGACACGTCCCTTTTCGCGTGAAAATCCCTCTTTTTCAGCTTCCTTTTCGCCTCTCTCGTTTTTTTCTCCCCCTCCCGCGTCTCTCGTCGTCTTTGACTCGCCCCTGACCCCTCTGCTCCCCGGCAGGGTACTGCGAAGAGGCCAAAGTTTCCCCGTAACTCGAGGAATCGTCCCGATCCTCGATACGCACATCGGATGAGCACCCTGGGGACCCTTCGGGGCTGTTCCGCGGGGAACACGTGTGTCTCGAATCTTGAAGGGCCAATCAGCCTTAGAAAAGTTGCTACGCTGTCTATTCTTGTCCCTTAATTACGGCCACCGGGGGTGAAAGTCTGCTGGAAGTTGGTACAGTTGTTCCTTTCCATTGCTCCAGTTGTATCACCGGTTTTATCGGCTCTAGTGTGCCTGCTCGTTTATACGAACGGTGGGTGTTACGAGGTGATGCAGTTGAAATTGTAGCGTGTTAATGACGTATGGTCGCTTGACTTTCTTGCACGGGATAAGCAGTGTTTCGTTATTCTCGAGTTATCGATGTGTTCCTTTGGTGAGTGTCGTTGCCTTTGTAGTTTTCATGCTGGTGGTATTTTTCGTTTCAGTATCAACTCCCTGGGTTTGATGCACTCTTCTATTCTATTGCAAATGTATGTCTGTGTCGTGTAATTTAATTTGAGAAAAATATGTTAGTGCGGAGACGTCCTCGAGTTTGAATTACTTAGGGATAGAGTATCAGAAGCGACTGTGATCCCATCATACCCATTAGGGTTGTATTATTATTTACAATGGTGTAGACAAAATGTAACAAGTCGCATTATATTTAGGAAAATTCGGATTTTTATATACTTTTCGGGAATATTTCAGCAATCTTCTGCAAAATAATATGCAGTAATATTCGATAGGAGAAAATATTTTGAAATATCCCTATCTTCGGGGAATATTCGGTCGAATAATTTAATTTGATTTTCCCAATTTTCAAAAAATTCGCAATCATCCCCTTCTAAATTAAACTAAGAAAGGAAAGGAACGGAGTTTAATTTTATATCGGAAATACGCATAATATATCACGAAAGCTCGCTGAAGCCAATGTAAATCGTCGAATCGTCGCCGAAACTTGTCGACGATTCTTTGCATGTACGATCCAGGCAAAGGGGACAGAATGAGAAATGGAGACTATAAGGGGGACGGTATCCCCTCGGTGCAAGGAGAGGACTCCCTAACAAAGCGTCCGACAGATAATTCCCCGTCTGCTGCAACGTCATTAAGTTCTTCTTATTGCGCGAGTTACACCCTGTACGCATTCGTCGTGACGTAGCGGGGGGTTGGTCGTATCGGGGAACCCTCCTATGTTATTTGTAACTCATCGATCAATGATGGGTCGGGGAGAAAAAGAATGCTGGGTATCCACACCTCCGCGAACACGGATTTCTTTCGTAATCGAGTTTGTTCTCGATTATTGGCGGTCGCACCTACCGGAAATTCCGCGTTTCCGCTCTAACCCCCCGCTCGAAGGCATCGTTACGTTATACACCCACGGGCGTGAGTGGAAGAAAAATACGTGGACCGTTTATTTGTCCATGGAACGAGCCTTGTTGATAGGATTTCGCGTTTCGAGGGGATGAAAATTCTTCCGCTGCGAGTGTTGGGATATATTGTACATTTCTGTCAACTGATAGAATGTAGCAACATGTAACGTAGATATCGATGATAGCAGATAGTAATTATAACGATACGATGAAAATACAGAAGCATAGGTAATTACGATCGTGATGTCTGGATAAATGCAGCTGAATATTTTCAGCAACTGCGAAAGTAGGAGTCCGAAACAGGTCATCTTGACTTCTTTGGTATTTCCCGATATTAAAATTATCATTGGTACTTTATTTTTTTACCCAGTAGTTGGATTTTTTGGATAGTTTGGAGAGGTATGTTGAGATTTACGAGGGAATCTAAATACGAACGTAATTCGGAGATAGGGTGCAGTTACGTGTTTATACGAACTCCTTTTATTGCTTGTAAGTGTTGAAACTACCCCTGAAGCCTGCCTCGGCAATAAAGAAACGTCATAATAGAACAAGTATCCTTTTATATTCGAGATCATAGATTGTAAATCTGAAGGACCGACATAACCATTCCTCCACCGAGTGTTGGATATTAAGTATTGTCTTAAATCACGCCCCTATTCCAAATTAAAAAACGTAACACACGAACACGAATTTGAAGCAAAACACGTCTAAAGTTGCCAATTTTTCTGAAATTTTCAAGAAATTTCGTGAAAGTCAATGCAGAAAAGGCACAAAAGAGTGCCGGCACTCTCTCTCCCTAGAAAAAGGACTGCAGAACAATCTCGTCATCCTGATATTTAAAAACTACCCCCTTTCTCGAACACATGCGCCGCGACGGAACAATAAATCTGCGAAAAGCTTTCTCACGTCGAGGAAAAGAAGAGAGGAGCCAGACTCGCTCGCGGAAAGTGCAATTTCATCGCGATTCGAGCGTGACCAATGCCGGCAGGGGGTGCAGAAAAATCGCGGGCAACGCGTGCATGATACGAAAGAGGACGAACGGGCGTCG
>NW_016909567.1:0-39051 GCF_001483705.2 Eufriesea mexicana | reverse complement strand
TCTCTCTCTCTCTCTCTCTCTCTCTCTTCTGTCTGTCTATCTATCTTCCATCCCTGTCTGATTCGCCATATCCATCCCTCTTTGTTCGCCATTCGTGTTCAATCGGCAGTTTTAATTTCACCTACCACTCTCGCGTTGGTTTGTATTCCCGCTGAATTGGATAACGTAATACATCGCAATTTGGTAAGCGTATAAGCAGACAGAGTTAAATCGCCGGCCGCATTGAATTTTTCGTTTAAATATCGGCATATTTTCGATCTCCGTCAAATATTTGAACTGGTAAAAATCTTTGTGCTGCATTCGCCGATCCGCCATGCCCGGAACTAATGTATGGCTACCGATACATAACGTGGCCGTATATATTGGCACTCCATCGACGGTTTACGCGAGCGAGCATGCCATAGGTACGTCCGGTTTAATAATTGAACGCGTAATTACAAAAGTACGATCTATTTGTACCGATGTTTTATGCGATACCGTCGGTCAAATATTAATTTCGCAACACGACACCCGTAGACGATGCTGCACGGGTCTCGTTTATCCAGAAAAAAATTGCAATATTTTCTTCTGCGAATTTTCGTCTTCCTCGGACTCGCGGAAACGCATGTGTTTGATGCGGAAATGGGAAAAACTCGGTTTCGGAAATTTTTAACCCTCGCGCTGCAAATGCACGCACCCCTGCAGCGTCACTTCGCGCAACTTCATCGCGAAATTTGGTGAAATGACGAAGGAGTAAGACACGGTGTGGGAAATTGTATGAAAATTATCTTTCCGTTTCTCTTGTTAGATTAGGTAATATTATGGGATAGAGAGGTTGACTCAATGACAGTATTACTTGTCTCATTTACTAATTTATTATAGTTACAAACGGTAAGTAAATCGCTATAATGGCTGCACTCCTGTACACGCTTCTCTCGCCATTCATAAATACCTGTCTCTCATTCAGTCATACAATTCTCTCAACCTCACATATTCCACACTCCATTGCCAACTTATAATCTAACAATTACACGCTAATTACACGTTCAATAATACAACTTCGCACAAATATTAAAACCCTGGCGTACACGATTACTCCGAGGTTGTGTTAGTAATGATATAAAGCACAGTAGAAGCTGGAAATATTTGTATTTTATTTACCAGATGTGCAGGAAAAAGAAATGAAATAGGTATATGTTCCTGAGTGTTATAATACGTTATAATTCCATCCCAAAGTTACAATAGTTCGCGATAGGTAATTTATCATAGATCAGAATGAGCCAATGCATTTTTCCACGTCCATGAAAAATCATTCGCTTTTCGAGATTTAATACTAAGTATAAATTTATTATTTTATAATTTTTAATACTTTGGATTTCTGTGTTTGGGTGTCAAATATGTTCGTTAATTCTTATTCCATGTCGGATTAAAATTAGAAATTTTTCTTTTATTTTTTAGCCTTTATATTCGTTGCCTTTAATTCATAGCTTTCCCCGGTTTGGTCGCGCTAGGAGGAAAAATGCGAATTCTTATTATGTCTCAGGGAACTCTTTTCATCTCGTTTCTTAATAACGATTCGGATCCGGGCTCTGTGAACAAAGTTTCCGAATTAGGAAACAGCGCAAAGTTTTGAGTTTTGCCTATCTATGAGCCACTTCGGGATTGCATTACGTAGACTGCGATTAGAATTCAAGGCATAACCAGAAACGGGGATGAAATGAGAAATATATCCGCTGATATAATTTCCCGTAATTTTCTTGAAGCGTATTTTGACAGAGGAAATTAGTTTACACGTGAGATATTAAATTAATAATTGAAAATCGCGTGTAACATAATGCTCGGTCACAAAATTCAAACAATCTTTGAACTTCAATTTGAACTTCTGAAACCTTAACAAATTCCAATCTTCACTTCCATACTCGCTGCAGAGTATAGAAATTTCCATACTTTGGAAACCTTGAGAGACTTTAATCAATTTTAACCGTGACTTCCGTAATACCAACTCTCGAATTTTGAAATTTTCCAAGCCCGAAATTTTAATAAACACGAATTACGAGTTTCTTCGTTTTAAACTACGG
Source organism: Eufriesea mexicana (assembly GCF_001483705.2). Lineage (NCBI taxonomy): Eukaryota > Metazoa > Arthropoda > Insecta > Hymenoptera > Apidae > Eufriesea > Eufriesea mexicana. The sequence continues at coordinate 36,994 of NW_016909567.1, read as the reverse complement.
TATTAACCAATTTCCGAGCTTCAAACATCTCTTTAATTTTAATTAATACCGATCATACATTTTTTAATACAAGATTCAGTAATTTTAACAAATCTAAATCAACACTTCACGAATCTCTAGAGAGTTTAACAAACTGTAATCCCAATTTTCTCCAAATTTCTTACCCCAAAATTAATTCATTTCTTGTAAGAAAATAACCGAGGAGCCTATCTTGTCGGTAGCTGACAGACGGGCCCCAGTGATCACTGTCCAACGGGGCCTCATGAACGGATCGCGATAACTCCGTGCTTGCATAGACCCTCGATCACCAAAAAGGCGAAGTCTCCATGTGTGTGGAATCATTAGAATAGAGTCATTCGAGCAGTTGAGCAGGGACCACAATGTGAAATAAACCTTTTTCGAGACAAGACACCTTTAAATGTTTGATTGTATGTCTTCGTGTTAACCTTAGCACACCCCATACATTCTCGACTCCCGAAGGCGTCGGAAAATGGAGAAGCAAATTTTCCTGAAATTCCAGTAACTTGAAAAATTTTCACGGAAGTCGTATAAGCGGTCGAATAGCCCTGGAAGCACACGTTGATCAAAGTATCCATCGTTTCGTTACGTTTTATGCTCGGTCAGCGTTCATAAAAAAAGGAGTTGCACATAACAATAATTCCCCGTACATGGACGTTAGGTGCGCGGGAAAATCTTTAGTCGCAACTTGGTAGCTCGATCAAGCGTACGACGAGAGGGGTATTTTTGCCGTGGAATGACGGTCGTAAAAATATGGGGAACTCGTCGTAAAACGTAATCGGCGATTAGCTCAGGGAGTCCAAACGACGACTCTGGTCCAGCAGGACTCGGCGTCGTTTCGACCAAGCATCCTCTAAATAGCTGCCACCCGATAGAGGTCTCTCTCCCGTTCTCGAGGGATCCGAAACGTGCGATGAAGACTAAGGTCGTAAAATGAATGGCACGAGCCTTTTGAAGTCAGAAAATGAAAGGTATGTTCTGTTCGAGGGCAGATGCAGATATTACATTCTTTATATCGCCGCGGAATCTTATGATGTGGTTGAGAATTTGGGTTACAGACCTCCTGTGTCGAGATTAATTATATTTGCGTTCTACTTCTTAAGGGAATTAAATTTCAATTTGATCCTTAAATTCTCGAGATTTCAAATCGGATTTCCTTTTCTGGTATGAATTAATCGTAATATTTCGAGAAACCGAGAGATTTAAAATGACATCTCGTTTATTATGAGAATTTTTGCAATTCTGCAATGGAGGAAATTGGTGGTTTAAATGGGTTTTGGTTTTAGGCAGCTTGTCAAGTGGTATTACGGTGTCGGTAAATCCAAGAATCTTCGATACTGCGTTTCACGAAAATATTATCGCACTGTAGTATCATAAAATTTATCTCGTCTTCTATCCACACACTCGGCGAAACACAGGTTCGGTGGGAAAAAATTTCAACCCCATTATTCTCTGGCTTTTGTTGGTTTTAAGAGGGAACGTGAATTGTGTAACAGAGAAATTGAGAATTGAACCACGAAGTGCGGTTTTGTGTAGAGAGAAAATAGAGATTCCAAGTTATAATCTGCAGTTATATTTAAACTGTCCTCGTTCATTGTTGTTAAATATATATTTGTTTCTACGTGTTCTTGCGCGATTTCATTGGCCTCTTAAACTTTTCCTCGAAAAAATTACGTTTACCTCTTCCTTCCTGTTTTATTTTATTCCGTTTCATTCTATTCGTTGTACAAAATTCTGAAATTTACCAGAATTACTTTCGTTTGACATTTCTAAGCGATCCGTTTCAGGGCTCGTTGTTCGAAACAATATTTATCGAAATAAATAGAGATAAAGAAAACTTGGTATTCGATATTTTCCATTCCCGTTGATCAATGTTTTACAATAACGCTTATACCGATACCATTATTCCTATTCACTCTGTTCTTTGTTTTATTCATTTAGAACGAAGAACAATGACGTCCTTCACTATCACGAGTTGCGTTTTGTTTCCGGCAAAATAACAGAGGAATCAATCCAACCAGGGTACTCCAAAATTCGCTAATTATCACGCCCGAATATGTTTTGTTCTCTTATTATCTATTCACAACAGGATTAAATCGGCGATGATTGTACCGTGCAAATGTAATGTTTGTAGTTAATTTGTCATCGATTAAACGATACAAGTATGATCGCAATGCCGTTGCTTGTGTGGATCAAATTTGTCTGTCTCCTGAAAATACTAATTAAACCTGCTAATCGGTATTCCTGTATTTTTCCAAAAAATTCTTTGTATAGCACTTCGCAATATAATATCGTATAAGCCTAATAGATCAGCGGAAAATTTAAAATTTTTCGAACAGTGTCATTAATCTCTAATTCCTCTAACCGTCGATCAAGAATTCCCTCTCCATTGCAAAATGGATCACAACAGTCCGTGAAAAAATTCCACGTGTAGTTTTCCCATAAACTAAGAATTTAAGTCTTATGTAATTTAAGTAATAACGAGAAGAGATCAGAAAAAGATGAATCTAAATTGTCACGCGCACAACGTTCAGCTGTATCACTGAATATTCGACTCTTCCCATCTAATTACATCTTGCAGTGAATAGATCCGAGTGGATCCGAATAAGTCGCGTTACGAGATTCGCGCAGAGACAGGAGCAGGGTGAGAATGGAAAGAAAGAAAGCGGGAGGGTCGCTAAACCGGAAGACGGTGGTGGAAAGGCGGAAGACCGAGCTTAAGGGCCCAAAGACCCATTGACATCGAGGCTCCTCCCGTCCTTCCATTGAAACACGTAACAGTACGCCGCCACACGCGGCTTAATCCGTCGTCGTCTGCTTCCTAATTCCCTAATAACGCAGTTAACGACAATGGAAAGTGTGTCTGGGTCGTGCAACGTCGACCTGCCCGAACAGAATGGCCCAGGGTCTCAAAAATGGTTCAATAACGCGGAGACCAGATTTGCGTTAGCCTGTCGTCCAGGCGAATGGGATTTTTCGTGAAACGATCGATAAATCGCGTCGACAAAGCGCATTAAACGTCTCTCGAAACGAAAATTGGGAACAATCGGCCCTCGAACGACCATCCGAAGAAAAGCTCGCAGGATTTCGTTGGTCCAATGCCTCTCCGAGCGACAGAAGTAGGTTGCTTATGCTAACTAGGTAAAAAGCGAATGGTATTACCCAGCCCTCTTCCACTTTTCGCAACCTTGCCACGCGAATATGCTTCTTTAAATATAAACGAGATGTTAGTGTGCGCGTGTGGGGGGGTTCTTGGGGTCACATGCGTGTCCTTAGAATATTGGATTTCTTCTCCTTTTTTATTCCTATTTTGAATTATTTCGCGATTTTTGGAAATGCGCAGTTTTCATCCCCTATATTACTGTAGATGTATAACGTGACCCTCAAAATCATTCAACTTTTGTATACAAAATTTCTTCCTCCAACGAATTCCTTCGAAATTATTCGGAGAGTACAAGTTTCGTGGACCAACCTGTATATGTTACACGGAGAACGATTTCTCTCAGTGTTCAATATTACTATTTCTTCGCCAATTTTTCACTTACGATTCGTCAGATTCCTGCAACTCTTACGACTAAATTAATTTTACTCGTCATTTAATCAACGAACCACGGAAAGTTCTTATCTGTTTATTTCCAATCAAATTTCGTAACAGTTCCACTATCCTAGATACTATAATACACTCGTCAATATTGGGAGTCGAAAAATGGCGCGGTCTATTTAAAATCCAGCTCTCCCCGAGATTCGCGGAAACCTGCGCCATTCGATTATCCCGTAAAATATCCTCTCCCAGATACCACTCGATTCCGCGAAAAAGTCACACCGGGAGATTACAAATTTCCCGGGGTTTCGTATTAATCGGGAAATAAAATATACGGAACAATCTGATAATCGCGAAGCGTTAAAATACACGGAACGGCGTAATTCCCTCTTTCCGTGGCGATCAGTCCCGGGTCCGCGTGGAAATATGGAAGCTGGAATCGGCGCGACGAGTTCGTTAGAAATTCGGTGACTCTCATTCGTCGGATACAAACGGGCGGCAGTGGCGGAAATCGAAAATGTTAAAATTGTCTGACGTAATTAACCGCGACGAAACGAAGTTGGCCGCGCCATCCCCAGCTGGTATCGGCTCCCGTGTTCGTCGAAAATGCATTTGTACGGCGGGGTAGAATCTGATGAGATTTTATATTGTCCTGCATTTTATCAGCAGTTTCGCGCAATCGCGGCGCATTAATTTCGTTAGCGTGCGTTAACATGAATACAAATGGAAAGTAGTGCCGGATCGAAATTGGATCTGAGGAATGTATTCGATGATTTTTCGCCAACGTGCGATCATTTGCCCTGTGCGAGTCGACGAGTCGATGGACAAATAATCGAACCAACGAATAAAAAATGAAAATTTTAGTGGGGTGGTTTGAGAGGGAAGGTACAGAGAAGATGGAAGGCATCGCGATTATGGCGATCGGCAGAGATAAAACCGGAAACACGAAGGAGCGGCGCTTGAAGTCGTTGAAATTTTCCCTTGGCCTCGAAAATGAGCCGCGTTATTTAATTACGGTCGTAATTATGGCACGCGTGCTTAGCGATCGTAATAACAGGAAACATTTTTCACGATTAAAAGGGAACGTTTCGCGAGCACTCCATTACGCTCGTGCATATTTCAGATATGAAATTCAGTTGCACGCGTGGAAAATCGCATTACTTTTCCTTGCCTCGTTAAGATTGCTCGGTCCACGTTTATATTAAACGTTGTCGCCAACTGCTATCCACGGAACACCGCCGATGTAGCGTTTCATGGATCCAATTTGACGAAATCGGTCGAAAGAGTGCGCGCGAGAACGTTATTAGAGAGACGTTAGTATCAAGGGGGTAACTAGAAGAACTTTGAGCGCGGGGGGGAAGAAATGTCGCATTCTCGCGAAACGGCAGCGAAATGTTCCGCAGTGAAGCAAACTTTCCACTCTCTTCCACGCAAAAACGAGAACGCACGACGGTCGTTGGGGCTCTTCATCCCCGGCATAAACAAAGAATTTGGCTTCCATGCACCAGATATACTCTGTGTTTCGCGAACCCGGTCTGCTGGTTTTCGCATAGAGCGTGGCAAGAATTATCGCGTTCGGGATGATACGGCGAACTGTGCAAGAAACTGTAGTAAAGTTCTTCAAACTGTATCGTGAAAAGGTTAGACACTGAAAGATCAACTTGTACATCCTTTGAGACTGAATCTATATCGATATCGCGAATATTGGGATGGGTGCCTTGGTCCGTCGAGTTTACATCGGAATTCACGAGTTAGAGATAATGGACGACGAAGTCTATTAATCATTGCATGTTTGGAAGTAAATTCCATGAGCATGGACTGGTGAGAATGATACAGTTTGACATGGTATATTGGATGGTGATCCATGTTGGGATCCTTGGCCAGGTGGCTAACCTGGTATTGATCTGGAGGGGATATTTTTGTACCCCAATTGCGTGTTCTCCGAGTACAAGTCTCTAAAATACGGAAGTCTATAAATTATTGGAGCTTTGAAACGTGACCTGTCGAAAATAGTGATCCATCCCATGATCTGGTCTGTCTAATATTCTGACACGACAGAATTCACGTGTATGAATCTAAAAGTGGTCCAGAAACGTACTATCCCAATCGTGATCTACCTGTCACCCTAGGACTTTGGAATCTTCTTCAACCCCACTTTGAATGTATGTAGCCCATGTCTAACTCTTCAACAGTGACTACCCGAACAAAATTCTCTTAAAATCGTGCAATTCGATTGTCACAATCTCGTCAGCCAGATTAACCACTGTACCCCGAATCCCTCTGTTACGTGCACCGAAACTCGCTTTGCGCCACATCTTGCGTCCGCGAAAACTTTTGCTCTCGCTAAATGCAACAAACATCGCAGCTCACTGGCGCGGCAACCTTTGGACGCGGTGCAGGCCTGTCTATCGGCCTTCTCCCGTCGACCCTTTCTGCTCGTGTCCCGTCGGATATGACAGGAGTCGTGGGTTCTCCCTTTGGAGACAGTGTACGCAATCCGCGCGTACGTGAATAAGCCTGGTACTGCATGCCGCGCACCCACACCGGTCTGCCTACGTCGGTACGCACAGTTGGGCTTTGCTAATGACCAGACACATCCAGGAATCAAATTCAAATGACGGGGGTACGGTGCGCTCGTCTACGCGCAATTTCAATTGTAACATGTTCGAGGGCCGAACATTGGCGCACCCAATGCACACGGACACACCGGGGGCCGTCGATGTGTCTGTGCGGGATGTTCGCGTGCGCGCTGCCTCATCCATTCATGCTGCCAATTATTATCGAAAGAGCGACGTGACCGTGTGCTCGCCGGGGAAATTGGCTTCCTCGTCGCTTTATACATTCCACCGACGGACCACCGGCAGGGGGTAGTTTTTATCGAGCTGTCTTTGGCTCCCCGTGGGCCCGGTCGATCCTCGCAAACAAGAAACGACCGGTTACTTATAGAATTCCTCCGCTCTTGTACGCGTTTTTTTTCCATCTCTCTTTTGCTTTATTTCATTTTCTTTTTCTCCACTGCTGTTTGGAGAGTCGGATGTATATTGTTTGCCGAGGATCGATTCGATGGCCGACGACGCTAAGTAAAACCCGCGGTGAGGAGCTTTAAGAGGGGTAATATTTGCCTCGATATCGGTCTCTAAACGTGTTCGACGATGAACGACGGATAATTTTCGAGTCGATGAGCCGGTAATGAGATACTTTTCTCGGTTACGTCTAATTGGAAGCGTGATCGGTGCTGAAAGCATGGCTTTTCTTTCAAGCGCTCTTTATCCTGGATTTGCACGGATATTCGGGTTTGGGAAGGCTAGTTAATGATTTACCGATGTTGTTAGCAACTCGTGTATTCTTCCCGAAGGATTCTGGCGGAAGTAGCGCGAGTACCGAAATTGAGGAAATTTCTTCGTAGAAGAATGTTGGTACTGCAAGTTCTTCGTATTTGTACGAGGAATATATTTCTTCTTAGAATTTTTAGGTATATTTAATAACGCAAATGGTACGAACGATGTCACTTGCAGTCTGAGAATTTTTCGGTCTTCCTAGCAGAGATAGCGGATAACAGTAGATTCCTAGTGGATTTCTTAGTAGATTTGTGTACTAGTCTCACTTTCCTTTCTTCAGAAAAAGAACAAATAACACATTGGTGTTCATTAATATCTGTTTTACTTCCAGTTAGTGACACGAATGAGACTGTAAAGGCTTAGAACATTCCTCCAATGAAATTCTAGAATTGATATGTACTCGAGCTTTAAGTCCGAGACTTAGAAATCCTTCCTCATTAATATCTCACGAAATTACATTGTTCGGTACACAACCCTTGAGCTATATTTAACATCAAATACTTTATGCCCACGAGTGATCAAGCACGAATAAAATATATTTAAATCCCTTACCCAAGTACGATCTCTTAGCAAACTCCACGCGTAATTTGTCGCTCGTTTCCCTCGGTTTTCTTAACTTAAATTACACCCCTGTCCCGTTTACCAAGCTACCCACGTACGCAAAACTCGGTTGTTAAACAATAACGCTAACGAAACCACGTTTGTTAACACATCTGGGTAATAAAGCGCCGCGTAACACGCGAGTTATTTAAACAAGCGAGGTAGAAAAGAGGTAATTTCTAGGAGGCGACAGTAAAGAGATCTCGGTGTTCGTTTCGAATGTGCCGCTGGGATCGCTTATCACGTACGATACGGGACGATAGTGTGTTGACTTTATGATACGTTTCGTGACCACGGTATTACATAGCTGTACGTATACCTCAATTTTCAAGCGGCACGAGAAGTCGGCGAGACTCACGAAAGAACCGGGAGGAAAGCTTATCCCTGGGTCATCGACTAGGTCACCCACTTGTGAGTAACTATCGTTGCCTACGAGGCAAGCTGAAATGGGAAAATGATGTTCCGTGAATAACAAACTCACCATTTCGCGGCCTCGGAATAATAGGCATTAAGATAGCGGCGAATTTACTCTGCATCGTAATCGCTTGGCAATCCCCGCAACCACGTCGATGCAATCGATGGGAAAAATTAATTTCCCCGAAATAACATCGTTTTCTTGACTTGGGTCCAAGTTTATGTAACAATAATTTAAATTTCGACGTAGGGTACGAATTATAATTATTATTCGTCATATAGCGTAATTTCTTCTTCCTGCTTTCTTATTTTCTCTTGTAATTTCCTCGAGTTAGCATTTTCTTTTAATTTTCCTGCCTTCTTATTTTTTCCTTTGCCCTATCTTATGGTGCACGAGTGTCTTCATCTTTTCTACGTATTCTGTGTACAATTCCATCTATGATCCAAGTGACCACGAGTGTAATTTAAATTTTGACCTAGGATACGAATTATTAATTATTATTCGTCATATAGCATGATTTTTTCCCTGCTCACTCATTTTTTCATTTGCCCTGTTTTACGGTGTACGAGTGTCTTCACCTTTCCTATATATTCTGTGTTCAATTCAAACTCCACCATAAGTGTAATTTAAATTTTATCGCGTGCAATAATAGTATACCCTGGTATCAAGGAAATAAAGTAATTAAATAATTAAATAATAAAATATAAAGAATATTTTTGCCAATTAATACCTTCGTCTACAATATCGTGTAAGGTTTATGGTAAAGAAATCGAGCCAAACACGAGTATGATAATCGAGAACCATAATCTGCAGGCGAGGTCCGATGTAAACAATACCGTTCAGGCTCGTAGTTAATTTTCGCCCATGTTTTCCTGTCTCGGCTTGTCAGTTGTGTGTTATTCTTCACCGTGTTCGGACGATTTGGCTCGACGTGCGACCGACTCTGCTGTTAACCACGACACGTGCCATCCGAACCTAGATCATAAGGTAAGAGGTTAAGAATCTCCTCGTACGCAATAATTCTCGCGAAGACACGGATTTCGCGCATTCCATCCTAAATGTAAGATACCAGGATAATCTAAGCCTATCGATGAAATACGTAAATCGTCGGATTCCAAAGTGTTAAACTCTCGACACCGAAATTTTCCCGCGAAGGGGAGGGAATTCCGTGGGTCCAGGGCGAAATCGGGTCTCGGTCGACATTAAACCGGTATCAACTGAATTTCAATAGCCGTGGAATTCGCGTGTATACGGTGGAAAGATCCGCGGATCTCCGGAGCAGCGTTGAATAGGAAATGGAAGTTACAGGATGTCTGGAAATGAACGATTTCGAAATCAATTTTCTCGATACAAGCGTGGTGACGGGCTGCCGAGGGATGAAACTGACACTTTCGTGTCGCTCGTAGGAGGGCCGGATCCGACCGTGGCCTGCCATGAATAATGCAGGATGTTTGTCAAAATTTCTGAAATATACAACGGCCGCTTATTGGTTACGTCACTGAGATATAGTGTTTACACACGTTGCTCGCGAAACTTTTTCCACCGATGGACGAGAATTACGAACGGAATTTGTTCCTCTGACGAACTTTCTTCCCAAACAGCTTCTTGTCTTCTCCGCGTCTCGTGATTTGCTTTGAGAATTTCAGAAGCAGGTCGTATTTCTTCGTTATTCTTCGCTTCGTTAAACGATTTATTTTTCTCTTTCTTTTTCTATTGAGAAGGGGTGTAAATTGATCGGACACCCCTGTTGATTAGCATCGAGGTAGCTGCTGGTCTCTTGTAGAATGTGATAATTGACCCGAGCTATCGAGGACAAGGCTGATCGATTAGAGCATTTATTTGAGCAAGGTAATGATTCGAAACTCGAAATAAAAAATTATGGGAATTATTTCGGAAAATTATAAGAAGTATCATTTATTGGGTTGCTTCGGTTATTTAATTTAAGTCAGAATGGAAAAATTTGGAATAAATTGGGTTATAGATTAAGAAACGTTTCACAAGATCCTAATTAAAATAATAATTCCCATAATATTCCCACGATGTATTGATAAACATTTGCTACGAGTTTTGCAAGTTGATATAAGTGTTAGAGATGGGATTTTGATCATGGTGTGTCTCGAAATGAATCGTTTACGAGAAATTCGATTCTTCCTTGTTTCGCAAACGATCATGGATCACGCGATCGGCAATTCACGTCTAATACTCGAGGTAAATACCTCTTTATTTTTGATGTTTCATTCGCTCGCTATACAATTGGCTTCCAGTATAAAGCCAGCGTTTGGACAATACGTCACTGTAGATTTATCAACTTCTTATTGTCCCGTAATATCTGTGCTCGAAGCAGAATAAACGATAATACACCGCGATAATTCCCATCCCCTAAATTCATGCTCCACTTTATTATCTCGTTCCATACTAATTTCTATATCATATTTATCCAATTCCCACGTTCGACCATGCGAAAACACTCACTCGATACATTAAAATTAAGGTTGGCTTGGAAGGGTTGCAACTTGATTCTCAAATCTTCGAAATTCAAAGTGCAGATTTTGCTTCGTAGGAGGAATATTTTATTGTAGGAACTGAAGTGTCGGCAAAAATTTTCGCAACAAATCTACTTAATCCAGAGACACTTATATTCAAAGCTCTTCAGACACTTCTTTTTTAATTCCATATTTTTTCTTACCCGAGTTTCAAGAATCTTAAACCGTGAAATACAGTTCATAATTTCGGATCTTTTGCTTCAAGGTATCAACGTTTCCAGAAAGCCATTCGTAATAAAAATAAACCACCCAGGACTTCCCTGTAGCTTCCGGTTGTTTCCCCAGACCACCCTTGTAGAAAGAAATTCTAAACAACTGTCCAGATCGATGAAGTCCAGCTGCAATGCTGTCGTGGCTCTGTGGACACTTAATTCGGTCGATATCAGAGGAACCTTCCACGCGAAACCCTTTCGATTTTCCTCTGTCCAATAGCGTGGTCGTAAATTTTAGATACACAATTATATCCGACGTCCGTTGGGGCAAAGATGGTCAGAGAAAGACGGACAACCTGGTGGAGCAATCTGCGAAGGGGTGGCAGGGTGGAAAATGGAGAAAGGGCGAAGTAGAGGAGGAAGCGAGCCATGAACACTGCCTAAGAATAATAAGGTAGCTCGGGGTATCCGAAGATCGGCAAGATGCCGCGAATAGGGGTTAAAGTGGCGGCAAGAAGGGTGGAGGGGATGGTCCGTTTGAAAGGAATCGCGGGAAGTATTTCGTTCCAGCCGACAGCCAGGAATTTCGGGCTCTTTGTGATTGGCAATAGACCGAGGAAATTGGTTTGAAATTCGCGAGACTATGGAATGTATTGGCAATCAGATTTTCCGCCCTTCTCGCCGCCCCCTACCCTCAGCTACACACACACACACACACAGACCCTTTCCTACGAACGGATCGTCGAGCCATGGGTCAGTCTCTCTCTTTCTTCCATCCTCATCCTCCGCGTCTCTGTCTCCCTTGGTTTTCTCAGTTATTCTCAGAATGCCAGCCGTAATCGAGACGACGCGGCCATATTTTCTCGAATTTCCTCTCCTTCTATTTCTCTCTCTTTCTTTCTCTCCGCCCTCTCTTTTCGCGGAAATTCCGCGAACCGAATCGAATACGCGGATCGAAAGGCGAACCGAAACGACCCCCGTGGCTAACTGAGCGACACAGGGTACCGCGTAACACAGGTACGCCGGTACTGCCCGTGGCGCATTATCCCGACCAAGTTTTACGACCGGTTGTACGGAAAATACGCTCGCCATCGCCGTAAAGAAAAGCAGTATCGATCGATCCTAGTATGTAACAATAATTTAAATTTCGACGTAGGGTACGAATTATAATTATTATTCGTCATATAGCGTAATTTCTTCTTCCTGCTTTCTTATTTTCTCTTGTAATTTCCTCGAGTTAGCATTTTCTTTTAATTTTCCTGCCTTCTTATTTTTTCCTTTGCCCTATCTTATGGTGCACGAGTGTCTTCATCTTTTCTACGTATTCTGTGTACAATTCCATCTATGATCCAAGTGACCACGAGTGTAATTTAAATTTTGACCTAGGATACGAATTATTAATTATTATTCGTCATATAGCATGATTTTTTCCCTGCTCACTCATTTTTTCATTTGCCCTGTTTTACGGTGTACGAGTGTCTTCACCTTTCCTATATATTCTGTGTTCAATTCAAACTCCACCATAAGTGTAATTTAAATTTTATCGCGTGCAATAATAGTATACCCTGGTATCAAGGAAATAAAGTAATTAAATAATTAAATAATAAAATATAAAGAATATTTTTGCCAATTAATACCTTCGTCTACAATATCGTGTAAGGTTTATGGTAAAGAAATCGAGCCAAACACGAGTATGATAATCGAGAACCATAATCTGCAGGCGAGGTCCGATGTAAACAATACCGTTCAGGCTCGTAGTTAATTTTCGCCCATGTTTTCCTGTCTCGGCTTGTCAGTTGTGTGTTATTCTTCACCGTGTTCGGACGATTTGGCTCGACGTGCGACCGACTCTGCTGTTAACCACGACACGTGCCATCCGAACCTAGATCATAAGGTAAGAGGTTAAGAATCTCCTCGTACGCAATAATTCTCGCGAAGACACGGATTTCGCGCATTCCATCCTAAATGTAAGATACCAGGATAATCTAAGCCTATCGATGAAATACGTAAATCGTCGGATTCCAAAGTGTTAAACTCTCGACACCGAAATTTTCCCGCGAAGGGGAGGGAATTCCGTGGGTCCAGGGCGAAATCGGGTCTCGGTCGACATTAAACCGGTATCAACTGAATTTCAATAGCCGTGGAATTCGCGTGTATACGGTGGAAAGATCCGCGGATCTCCGGAGCAGCGTTGAATAGGAAATGGAAGTTACAGGATGTCTGGAAATGAACGATTTCGAAATCAATTTTCTCGATACAAGCGTGGTGACGGGCTGCCGAGGGATGAAACTGACACTTTCGTGTCGCTCGTAGGAGGGCCGGATCCGACCGTGGCCTGCCATGAATAATGCAGGATGTTTGTCAAAATTTCTGAAATATACAACGGCCGCTTATTGGTTACGTCACTGAGATATAGTGTTTACACACGTTGCTCGCGAAACTTTTTCCACCGATGGACGAGAATTACGAACGGAATTTGTTCCTCTGACGAACTTTCTTCCCAAACAGCTTCTTGTCTTCTCCGCGTCTCGTGATTTGCTTTGAGAATTTCAGAAGCAGGTCGTATTTCTTCGTTATTCTTCGCTTCGTTAAACGATTTATTTTTCTCTTTCTTTTTCTATTGAGAAGGGGTGTAAATTGATCGGACACCCCTGTTGATTAGCATCGAGGTAGCTGCTGGTCTCTTGTAGAATGTGATAATTGACCCGAGCTATCGAGGACAAGGCTGATCGATTAGAGCATTTATTTGAGCAAGGTAATGATTCGAAACTCGAAATAAAAAATTATGGGAATTATTTCGGAAAATTATAAGAAGTATCATTTATTGGGTTGCTTCGGTTATTTAATTTAAGTCAGAATGGAAAAATTTGGAATAAATTGGGTTATAGATTAAGAAACGTTTCACAAGATCCTAATTAAAATAATAATTCCCATAATATTCCCACGATGTATTGATAAACATTTGCTACGAGTTTTGCAAGTTGATATAAGTGTTAGAGATGGGATTTTGATCATGGTGTGTCTCGAAATGAATCGTTTACGAGAAATTCGATTCTTCCTTGTTTCGCAAACGATCATGGATCACGCGATCGGCAATTCACGTCTAATACTCGAGGTAAATACCTCTTTATTTTTGATGTTTCATTCGCTCGCTATACAATTGGCTTCCAGTATAAAGCCAGCGTTTGGACAATACGTCACTGTAGATTTATCAACTTCTTATTGTCCCGTAATATCTGTGCTCGAAGCAGAATAAACGATAATACACCGCGATAATTCCCATCCCCTAAATTCATGCTCCACTTTATTATCTCGTTCCATACTAATTTCTATATCATATTTATCCAATTCCCACGTTCGACCATGCGAAAACACTCACTCGATACATTAAAATTAAGGTTGGCTTGGAAGGGTTGCAACTTGATTCTCAAATCTTCGAAATTCAAAGTGCAGATTTTGCTTCGTAGGAGGAATATTTTATTGTAGGAACTGAAGTGTCGGCAAAAATTTTCGCAACAAATCTACTTAATCCAGAGACACTTATATTCAAAGCTCTTCAGACACTTCTTTTTTAATTCCATATTTTTTCTTACCCGAGTTTCAAGAATCTTAAACCGTGAAATACAGTTCATAATTTCGGATCTTTTGCTTCAAGGTATCAACGTTTCCAGAAAGCCATTCGTAATAAAAATAAACCACCCAGGACTTCCCTGTAGCTTCCGGTTGTTTCCCCAGACCACCCTTGTAGAAAGAAATTCTAAACAACTGTCCAGATCGATGAAGTCCAGCTGCAATGCTGTCGTGGCTCTGTGGACACTTAATTCGGTCGATATCAGAGGAACCTTCCACGCGAAACCCTTTCGATTTTCCTCTGTCCAATAGCGTGGTCGTAAATTTTAGATACACAATTATATCCGACGTCCGTTGGGGCAAAGATGGTCAGAGAAAGACGGACAACCTGGTGGAGCAATCTGCGAAGGGGTGGCAGGGTGGAAAATGGAGAAAGGGCGAAGTAGAGGAGGAAGCGAGCCATGAACACTGCCTAAGAATAATAAGGTAGCTCGGGGTATCCGAAGATCGGCAAGATGCCGCGAATAGGGGTTAAAGTGGCGGCAAGAAGGGTGGAGGGGATGGTCCGTTTGAAAGGAATCGCGGGAAGTATTTCGTTCCAGCCGACAGCCAGGAATTTCGGGCTCTTTGTGATTGGCAATAGACCGAGGAAATTGGTTTGAAATTCGCGAGACTATGGAATGTATTGGCAATCAGATTTTCCGCCCTTCTCGCCGCCCCCTACCCTCAGCTACACACACACACACACACAGACCCTTTCCTACGAACGGATCGTCGAGCCATGGGTCAGTCTCTCTCTTTCTTCCATCCTCATCCTCCGCGTCTCTGTCTCCCTTGGTTTTCTCAGTTATTCTCAGAATGCCAGCCGTAATCGAGACGACGCGGCCATATTTTCTCGAATTTCCTCTCCTTCTATTTCTCTCTCTTTCTTTCTCTCCGCCCTCTCTTTTCGCGGAAATTCCGCGAACCGAATCGAATACGCGGATCGAAAGGCGAACCGAAACGACCCCCGTGGCTAACTGAGCGACACAGGGTACCGCGTAACACAGGTACGCCGGTACTGCCCGTGGCGCATTATCCCGACCAAGTTTTACGACCGGTTGTACGGAAAATACGCTCGCCATCGCCGTAAAGAAAAGCAGTATCGATCGATCCTAGAGATCGCTTGGAGTAGCCCGGCAGAAGTAGACGGAGAGGCACGCGTTTGGAACCGATATCGGCCATTTTAGCGGAATTGCCGAGGAATTTTGAGACATTGCATATGGCCACGAGACACACTTGCACTTGGTGGACGATTGTCATTGGAGTTATTGATACATGAGAGTTCGATGTAGAGTCAGAGGTAGAGTGATATTTATTTCCTTTAATTATTTCTACCTGTTTCAAAAGCTTGAAGTTGCCATTTGCCTGTAGCGAAGGGACCGTCAAATGCAGGGGGTGAATAATGAAATTAACGATCTAAATGTAATAGACCGATGTAATAATAGTGAAAGTAGTTTGATGGAACTAATTCGATTAATTCTTTTCGAAATTTTAATCGATTTTAATATTTTAAATGAAAGTCATTAGAACACGCCTTTTCTCCAAAGCAGAGTGGCACTTTGCAGATAGCTTTTCGTACTGCAGAAGGCACATCATCAACTTTTCATGGCGGGTTAAAATGGTGGGACAGTTTTTAACCCACCTAATCCCAAAGAGTTAAATATTTGTCTAAAATCTAGTATTAATTCTACCCAAATTTGAAATCAATCATTTTGACTGATTTAACCCTCGGCACTCGAAGGTTCTTTCGCCACGGAGAAAAATCAAGCCGAGAATTTCCTGTTGTAAAATCAGTTACATCCCTTGATGTAACATCAACGCGAATCGTGTCTAAGTTAATCTTCGAATATTTCGTGTATCGTTGTATTGCTTCAAATTCGACACGGACCACTCGTTTCTATTCGAAATTATAGTTCAATTCTTCGGACTGGCGACTGAGAACCTTCCATGGATTGTAAATGGTTAATAATTGATATTCTCATGAACTCTTCTACTGAACACATTCCGATAAGATCATTTCCATTTGCGACACTTTCTCGAATGAAAATATCACCCCAAGGAGATCAATCATCGTTCTCGCTTAGGCCAGACATTAATCGATTGGTTCCTCGAGAGACATAATCGAAACGTTTCTTCAACAGTCCATTACGATGGATAGAAGTAGGCGGATATTTCTAGTCTTCATCGATTCCACGGGGAAAGCACGGTCGGTAATCAGTTAGGAGGATTTACGAGTGGCGAGACGGTTTCGAGCGTGTTCCATGGCGAAATATTGGCACTTGGACTCGTATGCCGATAAGAACTGCATCTCACGACCTTTCGTTACGGTTGTATCGCACGATGGCCGGTTAAAGCAGGCCGGGAATAAAGATGAAACGGTGGATAGAGAAATTTATTGCCGTGATTGTGTTTCAGCGGAGGCCATGATAGGTTCGTAAGTCTCTCGATGCTTTGCAAACGGGCTCAGGCCCGGGCATAAAGATGCTCGCGCGAGGCAACCCGATACTCGTTAAAAAATCTCCATGCAAATGTGTACGGTCGCCAGTTACGTGCCTGCGCCATTTATCCCTGGTGAAAACGTTTCTAGTATTGTTTAGAGCTGCTTTGTTCCGAGCGATTCGCTTTTGATAAATTCGCGCTTTTCAGCGCTTACCGTTAGACGATACCCTGATGCCTCTCGGTCAGGTCGGTTCCCTACTTTCTTCGGTGCATCAGGTACTCGGGGAGGGGGTATGAAGGGTAAATGGCGAAGTAGGAAATTGATTATGCGAATGATAATTCTTTAACGACGAATTAGTCGCGTGACGTTTAGGGTTTAATTTTCTTCCTTGATATCATTGACTCGTCGAATTAAATTATTACAGAAATTTTATGGATGTTGGAAGTTGTATGAATGAACAGATCCTAATCCTCGACGTTGATTTATCTATTTTATTAAATGGTTGTTAATTAATTAAATGTTAATTAACATCCATCTTCTATATGCTCTATATAATTCTATTGGAATGTTTGTACATCAAAGGACGCATTTGATGGTATAATCTGCAACTTGCTCGTGTTTCAAAACAACCAACCCTTCTAAATGTATTTCTAATTTGAAATCTTATTCGAAATTGATTCAAAATCATCATCGTTTCGCACGAAATTAATTCCTAGGTAAATAAATTTATCAAAAATTCGTACATACTATGTTTACTGATACTATGTATCTTCTCTTGGTCCGATTTTGATCTGGAAATTCACCCCCGAGCCAAAGAAAGCCAAGGGCACCGTCTAATACGTAGTCATTATCAGGATCGAGACTCTGACAAAGCAAGTCATGAAATTCAATCGCATCTTGGAGGGTCCGATCAACCTGGCGATAATAATTTGGCAACCCGTGAGCCTCCATTAAGAACCGTGCTCGAGATCACCGACTGCAGCTCGATTATTGTCTTTCACCGGTTAATTTCGGCTTGACAAGCCAGTAATTACCACAACGCTTAATCATTGCTCTTCGTCGTGACTGAATTTCGTTCGACCCACCTTTCGCAGTCTTTAATTCACGATCCACTAACCTAGTCTTCTGGATCCAATAATTTTATATCCATCACAACGAGACGAATTTCGAAACAGCTCAATCGTTAGAATCGTGTTAAAAGCTGTCAGATTGTGACTGCAACTGCGATTGAAAAAGAACTCTAATTGACAGAGGAACGAAGCTAATTTTGAATTTGTAGCAGACTTCATGGACTTCATCGTTATCGGAAACACAATCTGTTTTCGTCATTGTTTCGTTATTGCATCGATAGAGGGTCGTATTAAAACTTAAATCCGTGAGTTCACTCCTTCTGTCATTTTCTGCCGATAAATAAATCGCTCAGCGTGTAACTCGTTACGTCCACACAAACGTTCGTTACAATCGGAACTTTTTTGTTAGAGAATTCCTCTAAAATATAGCATTCGACCACTTTCGTGAGTCACTGTGCATACAAATTATCGTCACCATTACCAGGTCCAAAAAATTCGTACCTGCACATTCCCATCGGGATATCCGAGACTAAAATAAGAAGCCATAGAGGAAGGAATCTGTCGATCTACATAAAGGGTGTCCGGAACGAAAGGAGGCAAGTTTCTCTCCCTATTGTTCCTGTATTAGTTAGTTTCATTAATGTAATTCTCATGTACGAGACGGGAGGTCCCTCTCGTATTTACTTGGTTTCCTTTTTACCGATATATTGCCGGCCTTTGTGCGAGCATACGGTGCCTGCATTGTCCTGGCCATTGTCGGCGGTTGTCTCAGTTGAAACCCACCCCCATGGCCGGAATCTCACATCGCAGTCGCTTGGTCAACGCTCGTTGTCGACCGGCTAAATTGCCAGTGCTCGAGACGGAGAGAGGGTGAACGCAGCTTGGAAAATGCTAATGGCGACGATCAGCCCTTTTATTAGCCGGGGATGCACGATTTCGTCTTCGTAACGAAGTCTACGAGTCCCAACGATTATCCTCTTTAGGATAAATGATCCAGTCTGAAGTTCAGACCGTGAACGTGTCACGGGACACTTTAATTATTATTAAGATAGGGGAAACGAGTATTTCTGTCACCGGTTCTTAACGAATTAGGAAAAGCTAAGATTAGTATGATTTTGAGGCACTTATTTCTGTAGAGATGAGGTACTAGGAAGGATATGAGAGTTCAAGTGCATGTACTGGGCAAAGAAGTACTGATTTTATTTTGGGTGTAGTTGGGTCTCTTATACATGGATTTTAGGGGTAGCCTGGGGTGTTGTCCAAGCGTGTGATTAAATATGGGTGTTTTGTGGCTGCGAGTCGGTTTGTACTTCGGTGGTCGACAAGAGGTGCTCAGGGCTGTATAGAGTGGAGTCACAAACGCGACGATAAGGACGAGTACAGGAAGAATCACGGATCTATGGCTTTTATCGGGTTCGAGATGGATTGTTTGTGCAGGGGATGCTGGAGAGAGAGATTTTACATTTGCTATCTTCGAGGATTGAAATTTTTATCGGTAGAAAATCGCGATAACTCCCGATCATTCCATAACGATTATGACTCCTCGTGTGAGGAGTCGTTAGCGAGCAGTGATGGAATGATCTCGGAGGAGTCAATGAGAGATCTTTGTGAGTAGTTAGCGTTAGGCTGAGGGTGAGAGATACCGCTTCTTAAAACCAGAACTCGTAAATGTTTCGATACTTTCGTATATTAGCGTATCTGATATGTGAGAGTCTTGTTGATGAAATAAAGCAAACGAAGGTTTTTCCATATATATACTAAGATGTTTTCATCTAGGAATAAACTAGCAGATTTTGGACCATTAGCTGAGGGGATGTTTTGATATTATGGATGATGGCTTGGATCTAGAGTCGTTTTAAAACTGCAACTGCCAAATTATTCAAAATGACTCTCTTCGTAGCTTCTGGAAAAATTAATTTCGATTTTTATTCGAACGTGATCATAATTATTTTCATTGTACTGCTTGAATTATATCATCGATTACGTAGGTCATATTCGGGTACTCGTTACAGATCGGTAGTTGCAGTGTCAAAGTGTTCCATGGAAGTTTTATTACGTTTAATTTTCCAGTTAATTTACATGTTTGTATTCGAATAGGATTCTTGGATTATTATCCTTTTCCTAGATTCGAATATTTTATATGTCGTCGATGTTACATTGAAACGAATTTTCCCAATAATTGGAGTATTACGCAGAAAAACGAAATTGTCTTGGTATTAAAAAATTAGGAAATTGGAAAACAAACCGCCTGCCAATTGACACGGGAATTAACGCGATACGACTGATACGATTTTAACGCGATAACGGAATGGAAAAACAATTACTAAAATTTCTCGCAAACACATCGACAGCAGCTGAATCACGATCTCATTTCACCGTATGATCCCCGAGCAAACAGCGTTATTTCATTAGAAGAAAAACTCGAGAGAAATGCAATTAATATCGGCGAGGTAGAATTTATCTCGACAAGCGAGAAAGTATTTGCTGCTCAGTTATTTTCCACTCGCTGAAAATATTCAGACAGTCGTCCGTTCGGTATGCAGCGTGTTCGTTAAGAGGAATAATTAAGTTACAGGATAAAGAACAGGCCGAGCTTTTTACAGTTTGAATAGAAAGCACGAACTATTACGGCAAAACGTGTACCGAGGTTTGATTTATCGAAACCGCGAGGAAGAACCGGAAGTGGAAGATGCAGCGCGGTAACGATAAACTCGACACTGTCTGCCGAACTTTCCGACGATTTACTAGAAATTTCGTGCGATTGATATATTATGGATTCACGTTGCACGCGTTAAACGCGTTGCGTGTAACACAGCACGCGTATTTACGTTCCGGATTTATTTATTCCCGCGTATACAATTTTCTGACGTAATGGCGATATTGACGGGTTGTTACTGCGAATGGGAATATTCCATGGGGCGGGAAAAAAAGGAATTTTTCGTCGGTGTTATTATTTGTTGCGGAACGTATATCGGTCTCTATAAACTAATAAATTTCGTACTTTTCAATGCGCCACGATCGTCAATTAAAACTGACTCGGCCTAGCGTCAACGTCAATTAAACAATGCGACATTTTATCGAATTCATTTCGCGCGAAATAATTTGAGCGCAATTAAAATCTACCAGCCCGAAATCATGCGAGAATGGAATTATTTTCGTATGTAAATTCGGGCCTCGAGCGCGCTGTTATCGTAATGGCGGTTTCTCGAAATCGCTATCAATTCTTGTGTCCCGATTTTCCGATATTCAGTGCTGCTAGAAATATTCTTTCGTTATTACGCGACATGGTTACCTTTCATCTTGATACGACAAAGTGTTTCTATTAAAAAACCTGGTTAAATTTTGGCATTTTCAATGCTTGCACTTTGACCTATAAAATCAGGGGCATTCACTGTGTCAGTTTGGACGAAAGAAGCCACGAATTAACACCTTGTCAACTTTCATTTCGACAGATGATTTCGAGTAGAATTTCGAAATAATTTTCCCTCGGATTTATGGTGCGAGGATTAATAATGGGAAATTTAAAGTTAATTCGTGTTTACCTGTGTTTCTCTTATTGTCGCGCCGTAATATCGCGAAAGGAAACGTTTCGGGGTGGAATTTTGGTAATTGCGAATTACACGATGATTCTCAAATGGTCGAAAATATATCAAATTTCCGGAAATTCTCAATCAAAATTGGCGAATATAGATCCAATTAGATCAACCCGCAACCGAAAATTGTTTTAACCTCACTCGATCGATCTGCAAAATCGTTTCACAATCTATTCAGTCTAACCAATTCAAATCGTTCCCAAAAACCAATTCTCGCAGCTTGTGATTGTCCGATCCACCGCTATAATTGCATCGTAATTGTAATTAGTCGAATGAAAAGTATAAGTAAATACATAAATATAAAATATTTTCTGTTTAGACAGCATCACAGCTGACAGTTCGTGCTTATTGAAAGAACATCGCGTTGTAATTGTTGAGCAATATTTACAATTTTTAATTAAAAACCCGTGTTTTCTATCAGAATTACTTCTTGCGTGAATTTTGTGACAGCCATTATAATTGTACTTATATAAACAAATAAGTAAATCTGCATGTAACAACTAAATCTAACCAAATGTATTAATACATTCCACACGCAGTATTACATATACGTCTTCATAATTAATCCTGATAAAATTCAAATAAGGGTGACGTATATAAACATACAAACACGTGTGTAATTACAATCGTGTAAGTAAAAATATTAGGTTGTTCGGAAAGTAATTTCGTATACGAAAATAAAATATTAAACAAAAAATAATATAATTATTCAATATAGGAAAATCGTCTCTCATTTTCATAAAAAAAAAAAAAAAAACGAAATGACTTACCGAACAACCTAATACAAGAAATTGCCCGACAGGAGAGCAAAATGGCGACACCTAAGAGCTCCCGTTCCATTCGTACAACGCGTAATCCTTTATCCGGTTTTATGACTTCCGTCATGGTTTTTTTTTCGCGCGCCCCACTGATGCGCCCTCTTCGTTGACGTCCGACGAAATTAAGAACGTCGTTCGTCTTTCGTCCAGCCGGCGAAGAAGCCAGCCACGGTTCCCCGCGGTGTTTTTGTGCCGTTTACGGAAATACGAAAGCTCGCCGGGCTCCGGGTCGCCGGTGAGAAAAAGAGCCCGTGATCACGATGACGACTATTTTTCACCGGCCCCGATTCATCTCGCTGGTCGAACGCCGATCTTTGCGAAGGGTACCACGCACCGCGGAGAAAAAGGAGACGACTCTCGGGGCCCGAGTGTCTCTCGAAATCCGGACGCCAATGATTAATTCATTACCTGCAGCTCGAAATACGATGACGGAGTGGAGGGGCTACGTTCTTTCCCTTCTTCCTCGGTCTCCCGGTTTTTATCCTTGGCACTCGGGATCCCTTGCATTTCACAGATCCACGTTCCTCTTCGTCCACAGTCACGAGCCTAGCTCGCAGAAGGGTAATTGATCAGGAGTTGTGTCTGTCTTTAAAATCAACCCCCAATTTCTTATCGGTGAGAGTATTCCACGCGATTGGAAGTGACGATCAGGCCGAATCACGGATTTCAAAATCTGTCGTTTTCTTCTATTTTTATTTCCAACCATCTTCGTTTTTGTTTCGCGGCTTGTCAGAGTTAAACCGACCGTGTTAATTATTGATGCACGATAGAAGGCGTGCACGCGGACCTCGAGACACAAGAAATCGAGCGAGCTTAATTAAATTTAATTAATCACAGGCTGGATCGCGATGACGCGGACGATGCTGCATCAAAGAATAACCTGCCGGCGAATTAATTACAGTAATCGAGGCTCCACGTTCAATCCGATGTATATTCGATCGGGGTGCGATCCTTCCACCGCGGTTTATAAACGTAGCGTGCGCCATAACGATTCGACAGTCACTCGAAAGTCATCGTTTCGCGTTTTTCCCAATTTTGCGTCGCTCTTCCTCGCGGACTGCCGTCTCTTGTTGCTATCCGTGCAATTAAGTATCACGGAGCTGGATGTTCAATGTTCCAGTGGGTAATTTAGTTCATTCCGATCCCACGCTATTAACAAATCACAGAAAATGAAGCGAAACCTCAGAGAAAAATGTCCGAAAACTTTCCCATTCTTAAACCACGTACGACCATCGATCAAAATCGACGAAAATCGGCGAACCCGAGGGAAACGAGGGGAAAGGGAATAAAGAGAAAAGCAAAGACGTTACGTGAGAAAGGAAGAAAAAGGCAAGGCAACTCTATAATGGTGACGGGGCGCGCGTGACAAATCGGGGCGCGAAGAATCGCCGACTTCCGGCGTCGCCGACAGAGCCACGATGTCCGTCGGCGCATGCGGGTGATTCCAGATTTCCGTAACGACGCCAGGGACCATGGAAAAATTTACAGTCGGCTCTCCTCGCAGGCTACAACCGTCTTCTCTGACGCGATCTTCTCTTTCGGATCTTTAAATAACCCGCGATCGTTCCACCCTCTATCTACAGCCTCTCTCCTCCTCTCCTCCGCGATCCTCTCCTCTCTCGTATTCCTCTTTGATGACTACGCTGGTCCTTTCTTCGCTCACCACGGACCAGCCTCTCTAATTGGCCGTTTAATTGCCGCAATCAAAGCGAGGCGCGCCGCGATTCGTCACGTTTCGCGGGCAAATAACACGCGGAGAGGAGGCAGGCCGATGATTTGCATAAGCGCGAGAGCCCTCCTCCGGATGTGGCTCGGCGATCAATGCTCTCCGGGGCTCGTTCTGCATTTTTACATTTTCATTCAACGCCGTGGACACCTCGTGGGAGTCAACGGCTTTTCCGGTAACTCGACGTCGGAATTTCGAGTTTCACGAACGCGGAGCGGGAAAGAGAGGAGGGTTCTGTAACTCGTCACGAACTCGATCGAACGGGAGAACGGGAAAGAGGAAGGGACACGAGAGACGGAACTTCGACTTGGAACGGATAATTGGACGAAATTGAACACCGTTTGACCGCTTTCTCCGGAATCAATCCGACAGACTGATGGACGTTCTTCGTCGGGCAACGGCGAGCCGAGCTTTTGGAAAAATATCGAAAAATCGACACGTATTAAGGGACAAATGGAAATCGTTGTTCCGACGATGCTGAGAGATTGAAACGAGCCCGGGATTGTTCTTGTTATCGATTGTTCTTTGTGAAACCTTTTAGAACTCGCGTGGACAGGTTAGGTCGGAGATTGACGAGAAATAGCGAGTTATCTCGAAGTGTCGTTGGGTTTTCGAGGTGAATCGGGGGTGAGATATCCGCCATTGCTTGCGATGAGATTTTGTAATGAATATATAGTATATCCGGGATCAAAGTTATTTCTACTTGTTCCGTTCGATGGAAATAATAAATAAAATACGGGGTAGAAAATATTCAAACACTTTTTCAACTGAAAATTTACTCCTCATATTAGATTGGTACAGCTTGTAATTCCATCAGCTCCTAATTAACTCTTTGCTACGTACCACTATTCTTAAAATCCTATCCAGTATTCTTCTACCCAAAAACGTGTCAACATCTATGAAACAATTTCTAATTTGACCAGCTTTTAGTCGAGTCTTCATCGCTTACCGCCGTCTTCGAAATTATGTCAACTCTTTTCCTGTATAATTGTCAGAGTCTGTCCCTCGCGAAACAGTATCTATTTTCAACTTCGAATCTTCAAAATAATCCCAACGAACGTCTCTAAACCCACTCACCCTCGCTTATCAGAATCGACTCGCAATTCCAGCAACTTTCGATTACACTTGAGAGACGACCCCCCAGTCGCCATTGTATCAGACTTTAAAGATCGATGTTAATTGACGTATCAAATTTAAAATTATCCAACAATGCGTGGAACGTCGATGTAAAATAATTCTCCATCTTAATTCGTATACGGTTTCTTATTTACCGTTTTCGTCGACTCTGTGACAGTAAGTAATCGAATTGCTATTTCTCTTTAACGAAAAAATCGCCAAATGCAAATGGTTAATTTTGTATCACTTATCACGTTCTTCAAAACGGTACCAAATTTTTCCTCCCCTTAAAGACACCCCCAAGTTTACCTGCACATTCTCGCGTTTGAAAATCTACCCCTAGCGGAGCAGTCCTCGATTTCTCAGTCACCAATTATCTTCTCGTTGCTCAGTCGATTCCCAAAATTACACGAATATTTTTTTCCCATACGGAAACGTCTCGTCAATTAATTTGCCCTGCTCTCCTTCTGCCTGCGACCTTGGGAAGAAAAATATCTCGGTTCGAGGAGGCTGGCCCCTCGGCTCGTCTTTCTTCATTTGTACCTTTTCACCGAACAAGGGGCTTTATAAATCTAATCCTTCCTTCGGTGCTAGCCGGTGTTGCGATATTTTCCCGTAACCAAACGAGCAGACACCCGGCTAACACCACGGGGCAGAGGATGGGGCACGTCGGAGGGAAGCAGACTGCGCGAAACAAAGAGGAAATCACGACGGCAGGAAGAGAACGAGGCAAGACGGAGAAAGAGACGCTTAATTTCCTGTCGCGGGAGCTTTATTTCATTAAAAAGTCGTCAATAATATTACGTTAATTACGTGGCCGTGTGTGCGTGCGCGTAGAGGGATCGAAGAACGTGTGTAGCTGGTTGATTCAAGCTGGTATGCGTGTCATACTTGCAACTGTGCGTTGCTGTGTACGTTTGTCATCTCTAATGCAGGTTTCCCGCGACGACACTGGGTGTTTTCATTAGTTTGATCGTGTTTCCGTGGTAGGTAGTTTGGCCAGGCCGTACGAGGAAATTGGTGACTATGAAATAAATGGTTTTAGAGTAATAGGTGTTTTTTAAATTCCAGTTGTTAGTAGCTTTTCGATACTCCTTTATGCATTGAAATAATTCCGTGTTTACTTGTATAGATGAAACCCAAAGTGGCCTTATGAAAATTCAAATTCCTTCAGTCAAGCTTATCTGTATGTCACAGTATAATAAGTCGTTGAATTCGTATTCTCATAAGAAATGACCACACGAAATAAAAGATACAGATTGCCATTTAAAAAAATCGAGGTCACCTTGACATTCTATCGAAAACAAATATATTTCGAAATTTTCTATATTCCATCGTATATATATATATAGAAATACCGATGGACTTTCGTGTGCAAACATCTTTTCAGACTGTTTAAAGTGCCTAAAATATCACACCCTAACATGTCACACCCCGTACACAAGCAGTACATTCACTATTGAAACCTCTATCAACCTCCCTTAACATCTCGACCCGAGAACAAACTCCGCTGTCATGATTAAAACACACCCTGGCCAGAAACAAATGTTCACTGAACGCGTCTACGCCACTCTCCGGGCTCCCCAAAGCACTCCATAAAATCCGTAACATGGTCAAACCGAACGCGAGACACCCCATACGAAATATTAAGATACCACGCCTCCCTATACCCGCGACAGATCCCTCGCTCCCTGTTCCCTGAAGTCTTGAAACGCGAGGAAGAAATTGTCAGGGTCCGGGGGTTCGTCTGGCGACACGCGCTCGACGCCACTGGTTACGCGCCATCACCGTTTCGCAAGATGATGGCGCCGTTATCTCGTCGCAATATCGCCGAGAGCGTCGCGTCTGGGATGGGAATTTAAACGGCGGTGGTAGTCGGGCTCGAGGGCAAGGAGCATCGCGCGAAACACGCGGAAGAACCGCGAGGGTAGGACGAAAGTAAAAGCGCCACGTTCCGCGACGTGATCGCGGAAAATATTGCCGCCACACAGACCGATCCTTTTGAAAGGACATCTTCATCGTGCAAAATTAACCTGTGTCCGAAGGATGGAGTAGTACATGAATATATCGAAGATTTTTCTTTTCAAGGGTCTTCATTGGACTGCCTGCTCTTCGGCTCGAAGGGTGCGGCACCCCTCGACCGATCGTTGCGACAACTATAGTCTTGAGTATCGGAGACTCTGCCTGTCGCCTGACTTGGGCTATTTTAAACATCGCTTACACATCAGTGACTCAAAAGTCAATCTCGAGTCGCTTCCCGAACACACGTACCTTTCCATACCTCTCCTAATAACGTAGAATTGTGCGCAAATGCAAACCAGATCATCCAAAACAACACGTCGAAGGAGGTTTGTTATGAAATAAATCTACGCTGTATTTTATATTATAATTAATAAACATTTATTGCAATTTCTCTTCAAGCTTTACACGAGATTTCCGCAGCTGCTGCTGGATGAAGACTGACTGCTTCTCGAGTCTCTGAAACAAAAGACGACAAAGGTCACGCAACTCAAGCTTTATACTTCCGTGAGACTTTTCATCATTGTACTACCCGTAATTATATTGTAATAAGATGGGATTAATAATGTTCAACGAGAACTTGTACTCTTAATTATGTTTTTAATTTTTTAGAGGTATAAAGTGAACAAGGGTTCGAGGTTTCCTGTGATGCATACTGCATAGTGGACTTCGGAGAAGTTTAGCCCCTGGAACACGTCAGCAAGATTTCACTGTGACACCAGTCCATTGCGTCCTTCAGCCTAGCTTCGAGGAATCTTTCAGCTTATTAATTATCCTCGAGGCAAAATGGATCCCGATGCAGAGGATCGATCTTTTAAGGATTTTAACGAGCTTTGACGCCATCAGAAATAAAGATTCCTCTCACAATACGTAGTTACCCGCGTTAGTGTCAATCACTACGCTTCTACTCGAGGGTTAACCGAACGCCATTTTCTTAGTCACCGAGGTAATTGTCCCATGACACTTTCGCCGAAACGCAGGACACATCGCGTGGCAAAAAACCGGGAACGAAAACTATGACGCGTCTCGGATAATTATTCGCTTTAACCTTGTTAGCCCCATCGAGATTGCGCGGTGCTCGTGTATTTTTTATGCCGCTTCTGACGCGATAACCCGGTCCTCTTGGTATCGTAATCACCGGTTTACCGGGAATATAACGAAAAATTACGCGGCGATCGAGCACCGTGTTTAAGGTAATTACGAGTATGTAGGGAATCAATTATTTCGTGCGTTACGCTCGGTGACTCGTCGTTCGCGGTTCGTATTTCATCCCTGCACGCGAACCGGGGGTGGGATGCTTTGGGGGTAACCGGGAATAAGTTAGGTAACTCTTTTCGGGGTAAAATGAAGGAATTTTCCTTTTGCTCGAACGAAAATCATTTTTTTCTTCTCAGTTTGTATTTAGGATTTTATTATTATTAGTTTATTAATACGGAGGGGTTATTGAAGAATTAATTATTATTACTGAAATATAATCCCTTGTACTGTGATTTAATTGTGAGTGTTGTGTGAGACTGTTTTGTCGAATGCGTGATTAGTGTGAGTGGAAATATTTGTATAGCAAGGATGAGAATAGTATGACTGAATAAGAGATAATATATTTTTATTTGTTTTTCGGAATTTATTATTAGTTATTTATTAATAAGAGTTATTTGAGAATTTATTTATTATTACTGCGATACAAACCCTTGCATTATAATTTAATTATGAGAGAGTTGTGTGAGACTGTTTTATCGAATGTATGATTAGCGTGAGTGCGAATATTTCCATGAGAATGATAAGAAAGTGTTCGATTGTAAATTGGCAATACAGTGTGGCATATGCGAGATTGAGAGAGTGATATGCTCGAATGAGAGAGAGGAGTAATAAATTGAGGGAGTAAGCGTGTACAAGAGCGTAATCATTATAGCTAAAAATTTATTTATCCTTTATAATTACAATCAATTCGTAAATAAGGCAAATAAGCAATCATCGATCCAATCTCCTGATCCCACAAATGGGATTTCATTGTAAAGTTACATTAATTTTAATTAATGTAATTAATTATTATATCGTAGCATGAATTAACGCCTTCCCGTACAATATCACGCGAGACTCATGGTAAGGAAATCGGGCTACACACGAGTCTTTCAGGCAGGAGGCGTGGTTCGTAGGTAGAATCTAATGTAAACAATGTAGATTAGGCTCCTGGTTAAATTTCGTCGATGTCTTTCTGCCTCAGTTGTGTGTTATTCTTCGTCGCGTTCGGACGTAAGTGCTCGACGTGTGACCAACCTTGCTGTTCACTAAATCACTGGCCATCGATATTTCAACAGCAAGGTAAGCGACTAATATCTCCGTGAGTTTCATTCTTTATATTATAGTATTTTAAATTAAATTCGAGAAATGATAGTGGTTTTAAATAAATTCGTGTCGTCGCGTCCGATCGAAATCTTTCTGTCAGGGCATAGTATAGCATATAGTAGATATATTTAATATAAATAGGCAGCATTATAATCGTTTGACGTAACATTTAGTTCTGTTCTGTTTTAATACGTAGAAATTCACCCATTATTTGTTAGAAACAATTAAAATTCGATTTCAAAAGACATGGTATTAAGAATTTAAATATATATAATGCGTTAATGTACTAACGTGCACAAATGCTATAAATATAACCACTGCATATAACAAATGTATTATATATATTTAGTGTTACATTTATAGCAATTATGCACATTAATACATGAGCACATTGTATATATATTTAAATTCTCAACCCCTTGCCTTTGAAGTCAAATTTTAATTATATATAGTGCTATATTAATTATATAAAGTGCTATGCATATAGCTCTATATATATTGCATATGTAGTACATTTAGAATTGAATTTAACCCTTTGCACTCGACGATCTTTTGACTGAAGACGAGTAGGAGTTCAAAGATTTTCTGTTATAAAGCTAGCAATATTTCTTTCAGTAATAAATAAGAAATCGTGTAATAATTAACACGTAGAATTATTTGATTTCGATAGCTCGCACACCGTTACATTATCTTAAATTTGACATATTAATTAATATCGATCTTCGAAATTTTATCTAATGGTGACTGACGGTCACCTCTCGAGTGCAAAGGGTTAATATTCATATATATAGTGTATTCTCGGAAATAAATATTAAAATAAAAAGAAATTCCTCCGTATCTAACGATAAGACGCGATAATTTCCAGCAGCCATATTTCACTAAGAGATTTCGCTAAAAGTTGCGCGTTTCCGCGTGCCAAGGACGGGTTGAAAAAATTGTAGGAAATTTCGCGGAACGTTTCGTGGGGCGATATATTAGTCCAAATGAAATTATCTCCCTCTCGACAAATTTTTGTTTCAACGAAAAAACGCTTCTCGCTTATAACGCAGTTGAAACGAGCTGAACGCGAGGTCCTGCTGATATCGTGTATCCGCCATGTTCGCTCCCGCGACGTTTAACAAGCTCCTCCGAGTAAAAGATTGGCCGGGAATCGCTTGGAATCGAGCGAACACGGGGCACTCCTCTTGCAGCTGGTATTTTAAATCGGAATTAATTAACTGGGGCGTTAAGGGTGAAGTGCGCGAAACATGGCCGATCTTGCATGCGGTGTAACGCTCGAGGAGCACGTCGGGGCTCGTAACTTTGATATTAATTACCCTACGCTACCGATATCCATCGACTCATCGTGATCGATCATGAAGAAAGGATGATCGTTACGGGTCACTTGGCAAAACGCGACAATTCGCCACGCGAAATCGCATCTCTGAGTGTCCTCCCACCTCCTTTTCTCCACTTTCGCGTAGATAAATAACGCGATCTTCATTTGTCATCGTGGTGTTTAGTGTTAGGACGTGGAGTGAGATCGCGTGAGTAGAGTACGCGACAAAATGGTAGCCATTTTCCGGTTTTCCATGTTTCTCGAGTAACTTAATGCGTGGAGTACTAGTATTGTAAGGGGATGACAGGAGATGGATGGAATTATTGGGATTATAGATTTACAATTTTAAAATAAGTACAATCCGTATAATTCTTTTTTAAATTCTTTTATTATTCGAGAAAGGTACAGCTATCTTTGAGTGTTTCTCTAGACTGTCTCGTAAAAGAGTGTTGACAGGGCACGTAACGCAGTTCATCTGAAAACCCAATTCTTGTCGAGTATTTATATTAGGTCTACCGAATAGTTCTGTCCGTTAATGTCACCTGAAGTTTTGTCGAATTTACTATACTTTCCACACTTAATACCTAATTCCATCATCCTGGGAATTGGTCATAAGTAACGATGAAAATGATATTGTTAGATAAATATAAATAAATTTGTTGAAAATGTATTATTTTCTTTTACTTCAAAAACGGACAGAACTTTTCGATAGACCTAATATAAATATTCGTTCTCAGGCTTTAGATCTTGTAAATTATTTATTCGCACGTTAGATCGATTTTTCATTTTCCTCTTTCTCGTTCAATTAAGAAAGCTTCTCCACTCTCTCGATTCTCGTTTATACCTCCCTCTCATTCGTACTCTATTCTGTCATACAGTATACAAAAGTACCCAGACCATACCACGCTATATTCATTACATGCATACTCGTTTCTGTAATAACAATTTTAACCTAAAGTCTCTCACGTAATCATTTTGTACACACTTATCGCACTCGTGCTTCCATACAGTCGTCACACACTTTCTTCATCGTGACATATTATGATCTATGGTAGCCAGTACAACAGTGATCTCTCAGTAGCTAAATTTGTGTCGTTTGTTTTATTGCGAACGCTTCCAAAATTTGAGCAGGTAAATAGGTAAAGGACATTAATAATTCGGTTTTTCCAATTTTTCTTTCGCCATGTTTTTCGATAATTCGTTCCTATATTCTAAGAATACTGGAAAAGGTTAAAAGTAGTATATCTCCACAAAAAAAAAAAAAAAAAAACAGGAAATGCGAGAAAATATTAAATAGTTTTAAATTAAATTTAATTTCGGAGGGAAAGCTTTGTATTATACGGTATTGGCGATAAAAATATTGTAAGAAAAAAGATTACCGTATGGGGAATATTTTCAATACGGCTATAATCGGTATTTTATATTGGAATTCAATACACCAGGTTAAATTTGTAGGAAAATATTAATTTGATTAATTTTCTTCTACATCATCGATTATCTTACGTATAATACTACGTAATTGCCTCGCCAAACGTTGAAAATTTTAGGGATCATTCTATTCATTCTGACCATTTCCGACGAATTATTCCTAGAAAAATTAGGAGAGGATCAAATTCGCTTTGCAGTTTTGTGTAATTACGTATGTACCTCCGGCCACTTCGTAAAGCTTCGGTCAATCCAGTTTCGTGCTGCGATTCCGAAATTTTTAAACAACGGAGTTGCTGAATTTACTTCCTAACTTAGTGAATTTTTCAACCACCGAATAATCCGTGTTCGCGTATACTTTACTCGACGAAAAAGGGAGATAATTGAAAAATGAAAATGCGTCGCGGACGCAGGAAAGATAATATCGTATTTCTCTTTACATTTTCTACTCGTTAATGCGAATTAGAATTTCTGTCTAAAATTTTCCTCCCGTTAACCTAACCCACGCGATTCAGCACAGATAACAATGATAGCAAAAAAGCGTACAAATACTAGGAATAAAAATGTAAAATCATGGGATAGCTCGTATACCGGTCTCCCTTTCGGCGACCATTTTGTACGGAACTCGTTCGCGCTGTAAGGGCTCCGGTTAATCCGTAATGGGAGCATCTACCGTTCGTTAATCTACTTTGGTTCAGAAGTAATCCTTTAGGGCTTAATTGAAAAGTTCGATCGGGAAATTTGCTTGAATAATAGATTTTATTTCTCTCTTAGAAACATTTTCTCGGCTTTTAATCAAAGTTCATCGCGATTCTGTCTCGGGGAGCGCGGTTATGCGAAACCGGCTGCCATAAATCATAGGGAGTACTGATGGTACGTTGTCGTTAATTGTACCAGTGCGGTTGGTCAAGATTTCGTTCGTCTAATTCTTCTAATTTCCCTCCGACTGGACTGCTAGAGCTGATCTATGGTGGATCGCGAACTATAATTAAAATACAAATGCGCGGCAACGGCAGATATATCTGCTCTCTAATTAAGGGTTAATAATTACGTTGGAGGCGGGCCTGTCCAAGATCAGCTCCAGGGGGTTAAATCGTTCCCCTCACGCCGCCTTGCCACGATCTGCAGGACTGATTGATGCAACTGTAATGGTCTGGCAATTACACAATGAATTACCAGTTCGTTGATAATATCTGTATTAAGCTCGAGGAAGGGATCTCGCGATAGGGGCTAGGAAAAAGTGCCATTATGCAGATTATCATTTTTTCCTCTGCCTCCGGATGAGGAAGAACGGGTAGGAGAAATTGTGGTAGATAAAATATCGTATTAGTAGGAATTTTAAACAGTGGAAATGTGTTTTATAGCGTTAATATATTTTTTACAATTGCCACATTGCGAGCGGGTAACGTGACGTTTCTTTGCAGCATACGGTACTGGGAGGTGTAGTTTTAGAGCGTGGAAAGGGAAATTTTGCGGTGTTAAACAGGTAATTGAGGAGTCCTCTTCGCGTTGAGAAACGTGGGACTATTTTCTGCGCAAAGGGAGGAAAAAGAATACGGATGATGCGGTGTTTCGTTCGGGTAGTTCGTTGGTAACGGATTCGTCGGTAAGGCCATCTACTATGCGTTGCGGACAAGAAGTCTATTGAGCAAAACGTAGGACTCGAATTTCCCCCCACCAACCCTCATCATCGCTCATCAATCCACTCATTTTAACGCCAGAAGTAGAGTAGAATGTTACCGAATCTGAGGATAGTGGTTTCAGTAGTGGCTTAGAAGGGGGCTAAGGGGGAATCCCCCTTGCTCCTGTGCCAAAGCAGCGGACTTCTTGTTAGCAACGCGTAGTAGTAGATCCGTGCCTCAAACGTGGGGTACTATAGGGAAACCAGGAACTTGCATTTATAGGAATAGGTATATAGTGGGTAATTAAAATTGAATACTACTTCGATACATAATTTTTCGTAATTAAGTCGCAGTGCTAGGGATTAATTAGGCGAATGGGAATTTTGAATTTTGGTCATAGATGGGACGAGGTAAAAGGGATATTATTATTCAAGATAGGGTGACAGGAAACTAAAGGATCGTTCTAATTGTAAAATTAAATACACCTGATTAATTTCAATTTATTTATTTACTATTCATTTCCAAAATTGTTATTGTAAAGGAGTTTATGGTGTAAAATTTTAATTGTACAATATAACATAAATTGCTTCCATTTTCAGCTTCACTTGTCATGTACTTATTATGTATTTAACAAGTAATAAAGGACAAAAACTAAAATAGTTATTCTAGTCCCAACTCCTTTCCTTACAAACTTTATTTCGCGTAGTATAATCGACTAGACTAAGCATTACATTTGTCATTTACATTGTCACTGATTTTCAAAATTGTATCAATCAGAATTTTAATACCTGCGATGTAAAATGTGTATATTAATTTAAATTGTTATTGTACCTCGTGCACGCATATTCACGTATACGAATTGACCAATGAAAACAAATATCGCAATTATCATCCTATGTGTATTAAATCCCCGTAACCCTTCGGCACCAGCCGTAGCATACAACAGGAATCCATTTTGCGATGTGCACCCAGAACGGCGAAACTTTCGTTAGGTGTGCATTTCTATATTCTGTGAGTGCTGGTTTTATTCACTCACACTCTCACACACACAAAACCTACATTATTTATTTCTTTATATTCCTCATTAAATTTGTAGAAACGCATGATGCGGAAAAAGGAAGCCAAAATATTGCTTCCACTTCTAAAGACATCGAGGGTCCCGAGAGTCAATGGGGGCCTGGTTTATGTCTTTACGTCATACGGACCACCTCGAACGTTTGGGTTAGGTCCTCGAAGAAACAGTTCGTTCGCGACTACAGTGCGGGACAGACCTTTTCGAAAACGGACACCGTATTCTTTATACCGTCTCTCTTCTTGTATTAAAACTCGCATTAATGCGAAATATTGCCTTTATTCTTTAGTACTCACGACGTCCCTTCAAATTGTTACTGTATCCGTGACTAATCGGCAAAAAGAATCTGAAAATTAATATCCACTTTTGAATCCATTCTTTTCCTAGCTCGTTTCACGACGAAGACAATTTAAATGCCCCACTCGATCGCTAAAAGCAGACCACGTGCGGGAATCACGAAGACACCACTTTAAATTCCCAACGGCATCGTTGACTCGAACATTCTCGAGGACAAAGTGGCTGCTCCCGGCTCGTTAAAAAGGGAACGTCCGCAGAAAGGTGAGAATGGCAATGCACACAGATCGCTAGCTATCGATTGGTGCATCGTGCCTGACCAGAACACGATGTCCCAATTTCGTGGTACAAAAGAGAGGATGCTGCACGTGTCGACAGACATAGCGGCCTCCGTGTTCTCCGATCAGAGGGACAGGCAGAGAGACGCGGACGCGAAATATCGCAGAAGGTGTTCCTTTCCTCTGTGGAAAAATAATACGTGCCCGTTTTCGAGATCACGATCTCTTTGATCTGTCAGAGGCACCTGGCACGGAAAGTCTGTCATTCGTAATAACAACTCGACCTTCCACGGCGAGCCTCTTTGGGGGTCCTAGCTTATCTCCGGTTGCATCTTATTGCGAGATTTGTACATTGTCTCGTCTTTTCT
This sequence comes from Eufriesea mexicana, assembly GCF_001483705.2. Classification (NCBI taxonomy): domain Eukaryota; kingdom Metazoa; phylum Arthropoda; class Insecta; order Hymenoptera; family Apidae; genus Eufriesea; species Eufriesea mexicana. The sequence continues at coordinate 1,273 of NW_016909567.1, read as the reverse complement.
TCTCTCTTCCACCTTCGCCGTCCTCTTTCTATTCGGGTTGTACGTGTGCCTCCTGTTTTATCCGCTTTCTCCGTCGTTGCCGAACAGCTGCCTGCTCCGGGTAACCTGGGCCAAGCCGTTCTCAGAGACCAAGGGTGGCCTGCGAGTATTCTTTGCATCCAGAGAATGTCAGATGCCTGATTATCGATCTCGACAACCTCGTGTTACGTTACTTTTATTTAATAAAAATTGTTTGATTGTTCTACGACTGGAAAATTATTAGGTATAGCAGGAAGGAAAACAGACGAGTGCAGAGTTTCAGCTCTCTGTACCTCTGGACTCTACTTCTAGGACCTCTGTCATTATGATGGGTTTTTGTATTCATTTTTTTTTTCTTCTTCTTTTCTTGGTGTCTGCTCTACTTTTTGAGTTTATACCATTCGGAGGCAGGTCGTTAAATTTCTGACAAATTTTGATTGTTGAATATGAAAAGTAGTACTTGAATTTTATGGCCCAGAATGTTATAGCTTCTACTGTTTGAGCTTCTATATAGCGTATTTTTACGATTCTAGGTTTCGACGCGGCTCTGCTAGATTTTACGACTTTAAAACAAACAATCTACGATGTGTGCGCTGTATTTTTCCCTCTCTTTTCCCGCCGACGCCTGAGAATTCCGGATTTATGACCCTCGACAACGATAACGAAATAGTTCTAAGTATTACATGTATCGCGCCACGAAAAATGGTGGGATTAGTTGACAGAGTGTTATTGACGTAGGAAAACATTCCGCGATACAAATTTATGCTAGTATTCATAACACAAACGTACATTTTTCTACAGAATTAAGAAGTAAATAAATTTCAAGTAGGCAAGAACCAATGTTAACTACGTACCATTTTGAGGACAAAAATTATATTTTAGCATATATATCAATTTCAAAGAACGAAGCGATTATTATTAAACGCCACAATTAAATTTCATCAATAATACTTCAACACTAAAAGGACGTAGTAAAAACTACATAACCATAAGGACAATATATAAATATACCAAATAAAATAACGTAAGTATACAGGATAAGTGTACACTGAAAACCCTCACAGTAACTAAAATCTATCCTGTGTATTTTCGCTCTTTGTGACCCTGTAGAGGGCGAACCACTTGTGATACGCCCACGCGATTCACACACAGAACACAACTGCATGCGCCCATCACAACGGTACGATCGGCATTCGATTCGGCCACCTCACAAAAATCCCAGTTTTCGCACTGTGACTGAGTCGGATACCGTGCC